>NC_045447.1:82059618-82086667 GCF_002776525.5 Piliocolobus tephrosceles | reverse complement strand
TAAATAAATAAATAAATAAATAAATAAATAAATAAATAAATAAATAAATAAATAAATAAATGGAGCCCAGGGGACTGTCCACCCTGACTGCACCAGCTTTCACACTGCTGTCACACTTCTCAGTTCCTTGCATAGGTTTACATCAATAAGTATTATTTTGAAGTAAATCTCATACATCGTATTTCATTTTAGTCTGCATCTTAAAAGATAAGGGCTTTGCTTTTAATCATCACAATACCATTGTCATACTTTAAAATTAACTGTAATTTCTTAATATCATCAAATATTCAGTCACAAATATGCAGTCACTGATCAAATTTTCAATTATTGCACTAATGCTATATTTTCAATGCTTGCTTTTTAAAATTGGTATCCAAATAAGGTCCACACACTGCTGTTGGTTGATATGTCTCTGAAGATACTTTTAATCTACAGATCTTTTGTTTTCCTTGCAATTTTCAAGTTGAAGAATTTCGCAGGAATTTGAATTTAGTTTCAACCGTTCCAGTCAACTTTCTTCTCTGTTCTTTCACCATCCACTGCCTCGCTTCCAGCTGTTTTCCTCTTATTTTCTTTTTTTCCCTAAAGAGAGAACCATCTTTTGCCCTGGACCACAGGCACGTACCTGGTAAACCAAAACTTCTCTCCTCAAAACCATCTAAGGGGCAATCCAAGTATGTCCACAGACATTCCCTGATTGGTCTTTATGATTTGAACATCAACACCTTTCAGTAGCCCTCAAAACCACCTTCTCATCATCAAGTTGCACACTCTAATTTCTTAGAACCCTCCATTAACTTCTTAAGCTATAGGAAAGACCTGAGTGTTGGAGAGAGACAAATCTGTGTCCAAAGTCTAGATTGTGCCACTCCCTAGCTGTCTGAATGTGGGTGAGTTGCTTACCCTCTCTGAGTCTCAAAGGTGAAACTGAGCCCATATCTGCATATCTGCCTGTAAGGTTGCTGTTGGCATTAAATGAGATAATGCATGCCAAACAAGAAACTCAATTCCTAAGTAAACATTAGTTCCTTTTTCTTACTTGTCCTATGCTGTGTTTATAGATACACCTTAGCCTCTCCTAGTATCCTTTAAACCTGCACTAATAAGATAGCCACTAGCTGCATGTGGCTATTGAGGAAAATATGGCTAGTTCAAACTGAGATATGTACTATAAATAAAATATGCACCAGATTTCAAAACTTTAGTGGGGAAAAATGTGAAATATTATATTAATAAGTTTTTACATTGATTATATATTGAATGAAATATAATTACTTTCACATGTTCCTTTTTTTTTTTTTTTAGAGACAGGGTCTTGCTCTGTCACTCAGGCTGGAGTGCAGTGGCATGATCACAGCTCACTGTAATCTTAAACTCATAGGCTCAAGCAATCCTCTCACCTCAGCCTCCTTAGTAGCTGGAACTATAGGCATGCACCACCATGCCCAGTTAATTTTTTTTTTTTTTTTTTTTTCCAGCAGAGGCAGGGTCTTTCTGTGCTGCTCAGGCTGGTCTCAAATGCCTGGCCTCATGTGGTTCCACTGCTTTGGACTCTCAAAGTCCTGGAATTATAGGTGTGAGCCACCATGCCCAGCCCCTTTTTACTTTTTTAATGTGGCTGCTAGATGACTTTAAATTGCATATATAGCTCACGTTATATTTGCACTGGACAGTGGTATTTTAGATCACAGATGGCAAACTCAAGTGCCCACAGGATCCAGATGAGTAACATAAATGAATGCCTTGTTCTGGTGGCATCTGTTCACTCTGGAGATGGTCTCTGCCCCGTCTGAAGGTTGCAGCTGTTCCTTCACTCTGCAGATTGGTGCCATGCCAGGATATAAGGCCATTTTTTTCTTAACTTCCAGTACTCAAATGAGGTTAGGAGAGCAGTCTTTTACAGGAAATTTTCAGGCTTTCAAATATTGGTAACTAATATTTCAAAGTTCCTAATACTTCAAACAGAACATATGTGTGGGCTAGAACCCACTTTGGGCCCCAGCTCGTGACTGCTGCAGAGAGCGTTAACGGCCTCCATCGCATGTACATATCTACCTTCCGTTACCATGGAAGACATACGAACCTAGGCGAGGCCCTCCTCACTCAACACTGCGGGACATCTCTAAAGGAATTCAATTTCAATGGGAATTTAAGGCAAGAAACTGTCTCTAAGGCCTACAAAGGTACTGATATATAAACAGTATAAAAGAGTCACTTTGAGTAATTAAAGCAGGAGCCAAACTGGCCTAGAAACATGTTGAAAACACTTGGAAAAACTGTGGTAAAAGGGAAAGTAATATCAGGTACTCAAAAGTATTAAAATTTCATGTCTTGTGAAGATATTCTATACTTCGTCCTGACAGTCCTGATTAATGGGGAAATTGCTGGGATCTTAATTTATTTTAATTCCTAGAATCCAGAATTATCAATGCTGGTTTGGAACTTAGAGACAGAGCACACAGTTCAACCCTCTCCTCACAGCATGAGAACAGAACATTAAGGCGCAGAAAGTTTTTTTTTTTTTTGAGACAGAGTCTCGCTCTGTTGCCCAGGCTGGAGTGCTGTGGCACAATCTCGGCTCACTGCAAGCTCCACCTCCCGGGTTCACGCCATTCTCCTGCCTCAGCCTCCCAAGTAGCTGGGACTACAGGCACCCACCACCACGCCCGGCTAATTTTTTGTATTTTTAGTAGAGATGGGGTTTCACCGTGTTAGCCGGGATGGTCTCAATCTCCTGACCTCATGATCCGCCCACCTCAGCCTCCCAAAGTGCTGGGATTACAGGCGTGAGCCACCGCACCCGGCCAAGGCCCAGAAAGTTTAATTGACTTGTCTAAGTAAAAATAGCTAGTTTGAAGCGGGGCGCAGTGGCTCACACCTGCAATCCCAACATTTTGGGAGGCTGAGGCAGGCGGATCACTTGAGCCCAGAAGTTTGAGACCAGCCTGGGCAACATGGTGAAACCATATTTCTATAAAAAATAGAAAAATTAGCCAGGTGTGGTGGTATGTGCCTCTAGCCCCTGCTACTCCAGAGGCTGAGATGGGAGGATCATTTGAGCCCAGGAGGTCGAGGCTGCAGTGAGCTGTGATTGCACCACTGTACTTCACCTTGGCGACAGAGTGAGACCTTGTCTCAAAAGGAATGAATAAATAAATAAATAATAACCAGTTTGGTGTAGAATTGAAGTTGAATCCAGGGCTCCTGACTCCAAGACCAGTTATATTAGTTTTCGAGAGAGTTCTGTATTTATATAATCCTGACGTTTCCAGTCAAGTTGCTCTGCATTACTTGTTAGTAATCAGGAAAGGGAATTGGATTGCTAATCTTTTTTTTTTCTTCTTCTTCTTCTTTAACACAGAAAGTCCCTTTACAGAATCCTCCCATTAAGTGGGCTGAAGGACATAAGGGAGTATTTAATATTGAAGTGCAAGCTGTTTCTTCTGTGCACACCCAGGTAAGGAATGTCAATGTTAATAAAGAAGGTAAAGGTGCAGCAGAGGAACCTTTGAAGGACAGGCCAATAAAAGATCAATGAAAATCCTTGTCTACAGATAAATAAAAAATAATCCTTTAGTTCTTTGTGGGGACATGCAAACCTCTTTAAGTTTCATTTGTCATTGGAATAGAAAGACCTTACAAAACCGCTGAGCACCTAAGGGAAAGAACCTAGTATCTGCAATGGTGGTTGAGAAACTTTGCAGGGACACTTGATTTGAAACTCTCATCTTCTGTTACCTCTTTTCCCTCCGTAATTCTGCCACTTTACCAGCCTTTAAAAAGAAATTCTGTACTCCCTCCATTACCTGCCACTGTCTAAGTTCTGCATCTGCTGAGACCCCTCTCTTGGCAGTATGCTTACCTGGTATGCTGACCTCTGCTTACAGAACATGTCAGAGCCTAAATTGTTTTTTCTTCGCTAATAATTATTGAAAGGTTCAATTTCGTGCACTACGTTCTACAAAGAAGTTCATAACCTCAGTCTGAAACATCATGTCTTAGGCCTTCTGGTCTGACACACTGGATAACAGGTTCTATCCATAAAGAGCTATTCAATTGTGTTTATGAATCCACTGGTGAACAATGATGATATAAAACCCCATGATGCCTGCCGTCTCCCTTCCCAGGACAACCACCTAGAGAAGTTCTTCACCCTCTGCCATTCCCTGGAGAGCCAGGTGACCTTCCCCATCCGCGTGCTGGATCAGAAGATTAGCGAGATGGCGCTGGAGCACGAGCTAAAGCTCAGCATCATCTGCCTGAACTCCTCCCGCCTGGAGCCGCTCGTGCTTTTCCTGCACCTGGTGCTGGACAAGCTCTTCCAGCTGTCCGTGCAGCCCATGGTCATCGCTGGCCAGACAGGTATGAACCTGCAGGGCTGGGCTGGGAGGAGGCAGGAGCAAGCAAGCATTGCCTTCTTTAATGAAAAATGACTTTCCAGAAATCCAGAGACAATGTGATCTTCCTTTCCACTGATGATGTGTGTTCAAGGGAGGCCAAGTCTTGTGCTATTTTTTTTTTTGTTTTGAGACTCTCTGCATGTTGGAAAGAAAAAGAAACATTAAAATAGGGTTCTTAATATTATAGCTTTTTGTAAACTTTATTAAATGATTATAGGCAGTCTTTCAAATTCCATTTCTGGTAATTGATGAATTCATTTTACCTTGAAGATATTTTTGTTTTCTTGACTAACGGGAAATGGAACATTTTAAAGTAAGACAACCTGTGTTAAATGGAGGGAAGGAACTCTCTAAATTGAAATGCAATGCGATCAATTTTTAAAGTTAAAACATAAACTCACTATTTTAAAGTGTATAGTTCAGTGGTTTTTAGTATAGTCACAAGGTTGTGCAATGATCGCTGCAATCTAATTTCATAACATTTCCATCAGCTCCAAATAAAACCCCATACCCTTTAGCAGTCACTCCCTATTCATCCCTCCCCCTAGAACTCATCTGTTCTCTCTCTTACAGTCTATTTCAAATGCTTGCTTTTAACAAATTAACACTAAATACAATGTGTACATTTTCCCTTAGAAATAATCTCAAAAGCTTATCCTGGAGGCATGACCAGGGTCCAGTGGTTCTCATAACTCCTCCAGGGTAGACTGGCTGGTGTAGGGCCTCTTTATTTGCCACCATTTTCAGCTGTGCCTATATAGCTCTTCACTGTCCAGTCCAGCAGAAGTCTTTTGGGTACCATCCATATGCCCAGTACTGTACTAAAAGTTGTAGGCTTTGTGACAATAACCAAGAGTATCTCAGACCTCAGAGGACTTATAATATGGCAAAGAGTCAGCAGCACAGGACAGGAGTCCTCAAAGGGACACAGCTAAATTCTTCAGTGGTGGTGGGGAGGGTGGTATCAAAGGAGAGAGCGAGAAAACATCCATTTGGGAGGATGCAGGAGGTCCACATGAAGAGATGGCCTTGAAGAAGGGATAGAGTGAAAACCAACAAAATAAGGGCAATGAGATGAGCGTGGCACAGCAGAGAACCAGAAAAGTGTGGGAGTGTCAGGAAGAAAGTCAACAGCACGGTTGGTGGTGAAACATAAGCACGTGTGGAAGTGGGCTGGGACAATGAAGTGAGGGAGCTTTTAGAGCCAGGGAGGGGCATGTCCTCTTCATCTCTCACTCTGCTTTGCACCCTGATATGCATCTTTTGTGGTTCCACAGATCAAACGTCCTGTGTTGGAGGCTAACTTTTCATCCATGTAGCAGTTGCCTCTCCAGCTAGATTCTTGCAGAGCTCTGCCCTCCTTTGATTGCTTTCTACACCCCCCCATATGTGGCACACTGCTTTGTATATTCCAGCTAGTTAATACAGACTTGTTCACCAGACAAAATATTTGTATGTTTTGAGCAGCTTCTCCATAGCAAGTTGCCACCTTGTGGTGTGGGGACCACGTGGTGTTGGCACAGGCAGAGTAAGTGGAGGTGGCTAGTCTACAAGCATTTATTTAGAACCTATTCTGTGTCTATGCAATGGAAAGCACAGCAGGGGCACAAAAAATATGAGAAATGCACTTTGCATGGGAGGGATTCCGGCTTTCACAGAGAGACAGTTTACCACCAGAAACAGCTGGAGAATCACGTAACTCAGTTTCACTTGGGCCCTGTATTGTGTGGAGTCAGACGGCTTCATGGAGGAGGTGGGACTTGTGCTGAGATTCACAGGGTTGGTGTGATTTTGCGGATAGGAGTGAGGAGGGCTTTCTAGGTGAGGACAACAGCATGAGCAAAGTCTCAGAGGTAAGAGAGCAGGCATGATAAGACAATACAATGACTGCCTCATTTTAAGGGAAGTTGAACTGAGCCAAAAAGGGTACAAGGTTAGGTAAGTAGATCGGAGCCAAACTACGTAGGCGTGGGCCACCAGAACAAGAGGCTCTATGCAGTAAATCAAATATGCATGGGTCTACTGTGGGAATGACTTGATATGCAAACGTTTTTAGGTTAATCTGTACAAGAATCAGCGTTGTGCCCCACATCTCAAATCATAGTGTCCACAACAGTCACGTGGGCATCTTGTAAAGATGCAGAGCCTGATTAATACACCCTCTGGGGTGGGGCCTGAGATCTGCATTTCTGAGTAGCAACCCGGTGATAGTGGTCATGTCCGTCTCAGCCCTCGCTAAGTAGCATCAGTTTACAACCTGGCTTAGAGAAGGAGGATCTGGACAGTCTTATGTCTTTGTCGTTAAAAATCATCAATGCTACTCAGTGGCAGGAGGAGGAAGGTCAAAGGAGGGAATGTGAAGGCATCTGTGGTACCCAGAGCCAGCATGCCGGAGCTCACCAAAACCATTTACTCTTCCCAGGCCTAGTTAAATTGGTCAATGGTCAGGACTCATTGTCACTGTCCTGGAGAAACTTCCACCTCGGTCTCCTTAAGGACCAGCTGTGGGACTACCCATTTTTCTATTGGTTCCTCAGCCAACTTCTCCCAGTTTGCCTTCGAGTCCGTGGTGGCCATCGCCAACAGTCTGCACAACAGCAAGGACCTGAGCAAGGACCAGCATGGGAGGAACTGCCTGCTGGCTTCCTATGTACACTATGTCTTCCGCCTGCCAGAGCTGCAAAGGGACGTGCCCAAGTCAGGTAGAGTTGCCGTGAGTGTGGGACTCTTGTGGGCAGGGCATCACAACCTCCACCCCACTGCAGTGTGATCCAAAATCAAACATCCTATGCTGGGTGCGGTGGCTCACATCTGCAATCCCATGCTCTAGGAGGCTGAGATGGCAGGATCACTTGGAGCCAGAAGTTGGAGACCAGCCCAGGGAACATAACGAGACCCTGTCTCTACAAAAAATATAAAAATTAGCAGAGCAAGGTGGCACATACCTATAGTCCCAGCTACTCAGGAAGCTGAGGCAGGAGGATCACTTAAGCCCAGGAGTTGGAGGCTGCAGTGAACCATGATTGCACCACTGCACTCCAGCCTGGGAAACAGCGAGATCCCATCTCTTAAAACAAACAAACACCCTAAAATTCCATCTTAGTTTTCAGAACAATACAAAGTTTATATGAATGCTGAAATTATGTGTTTCTTTATAGATCTTTCTTCCTCCCTTGCCTCTTTTTATGCTCTAAACACTTATTTTGTCTGCCCATTTGATAATCCCTCACTGGTCTTTACCCACTTGCTAATTTATGATTCAGCTGAGAAACTCTTTTTTAACATGGAGAAGTGGTGACTGATGCCTAGGACTCTAGTATAATAAAGGAAATAAGATATATCCAATGGCAGTGGTTCTTAAACTTTTTGTTATTAAAAAAAAATCCCTTTTCACATTTCCCTCAAACTAAACTATTGAAATAATAGTAATGCGTTTCCCCAATTCTTCTTAATTATTTACATAGGTAATAATCAAGTAGAACTTCTCGTCAGCATGATATAAACATTAGCATCAGTGAGTTCACAAAATTGCAGGCCCAAATAAACATGGCACTTTTGTTGGTCTGTGCAACCTCATTTCTAGTAAATCTGAAAATTTGATTGAGTTTTTAAAAATACTAGTGATGTGGCTGGGTGCGGTGGCTCTCGCCTGTAATCCCAGCACTTTGGGAGGCCAAGGTGAGCAGATCACTTGAGCTCAGGAGTTCAAGACCAGCCTAGGCAACGTGGCAAAAGCCCATGTCTACAAAAATGACAAAACTTAGCCAGGCGTGGTGGCAGGTACCTGTAGTCTCAGCTACTCAGGAGGCTGAGGCAAAAGGATCACTTGAACCTGGGAGGCGGAGGTTGCAGTGAACTGAGATCGTGCTACTGCACTCCAAACTGGAGGACAAACTGAGACCCTGTCTCAAAAAAAAAAATAAATAAATAAATAAATAAATAAATAAATAAATAAATAAATAGTAATATCTCATAGACTCCCATAAGCACTTGTGAAAACATGTCAACATTTAAGGATGAAGAACAGCTATGTGCATCATATACAGTAGTCCTCACAAAGTTCAGATGACTGTATGGATTTTTGAATCTGAGAAAACCTCACTGCATGAATTGTCAAGTTGTCATCATTTCAATATTGATAAATTAAAAATATCCACATTTTTAGCTTCTCATGAGAAATCAGAAGCTCTAGCAACCCTGGGGTCCATTTCCCGATAGCAGGAATAGACTGGAGCCAGTAGTACCCCCGCCTTTGTAAGAAGCATGTGTCGGCTGTTTACCACAATCTGCACCACTCCCTGGGGCCGTCTACCCCATCTACTTCTCTCCAAAAGATTGCCTCCCTGCCCCAACCAGGATTTGCTAAGAAGACCCTAAGTCCAAGGCCTAATCCAGTGGCTTTTCAACTACCCTATCCCTCTTCAATTCCTTCTTAAACTCAGTAAGTGATTCTGTTCCCCTGTCTGTTGACATGTCTCTGCCTGGTGGGGTGCAGGCGCTCCCACTGCCCTCCCTGACCCTCGCTACCACACCTATGGACGCACATCAGCTGCTGCTGTGAGTTCAAAGCTGCTGCAGGCCCGGGTGATGAGCAGCAGTAACCCAGACCTTGCGGGGACACACTCGGCAGCAGACGAGGAAGTGAAGAACATCATGTCTTCAAAGGTAGGAAAGATGGCAAACCCTGGAAGGGGACACAGGCTTTTTTATTTTTTAACTAAAGCTTGGAGAAATAACACAAAAGCAATCAGTGCTGCTGCCCACTGTGCTGATCAGATGCTTTCATGCTCAGCTTTGGAGTGATTAACGTTCTTTAGAATCGATTAAGACCATTCTGACAGATGCGGCAGTAAGACCAGCATCTGAGGATTTGCTGAGAACTGCTTAACTCGGGTAGCAACGTTTTAGAGTATCAGGGGTTTAGCAACATGCAGTCATGTGGCTAAACCATGCATTTTATTTTCAAGGAAAAACAATAGCTTTAACTTTTGATACCTGGAAAGGTTGCCTTTAATTTTGTTTCTTTAATATCTACCTCTTACGTTCATTAACATCCACAGATTGATTATCTCACAAAAAAAAAAAAAAAAAAAAAAATTCCCGGGGAGCGGCTGGGCGCGGTGGCTCACGCCTGTAATCCCAGCACTTTGGGAGGCCGAGGTGGGTGGATTACTTGAGGTCAAGAATTCAAGACCATCCTGGCCAACATGGTGAAACCCCATCTCTACTAAAAATACAAAAAAATTGGCCAAGCGCGGTGACTCATGCCTGTAATCCCAGCTCTTTGGGAGGCCAAGGTGGGTGGATCACAAGGTCAGGAGTTCAAGACCAGCCTGGCTAACATGGTGAAACCCCATCTCTACTAAAAATACAAAATTAGCCAGGCATGGTAGCCCATGCCTGTAATCCCAGCTACTCAGGAGGCTGAGGCAGGAGAATCTCTTGAATCCAGGAGGTGGAGGTTGTGATGAACTGAGATTGCGCCATTGCACTCTAGCCTAGGCAACAAGAGCAAAACTCGGTCTCAAAAAAAAAAAAAAAAAATTACAAAACATTAGTCGTGGTAGTAGGCACCTGTAATCCCAGCTACTCAGGAGGCTGAGGCAGGAGAATTGCTTGAACATAGGAGGTGGAGGTTGCAGTGAGCCGAGGTTGCACCACTGCACTCCAGCTTGGGATACAAGAGTGAGACTCCATCTCAAAAAAAAATATCCCAAGGAGCAATGCCAAATTTTATACGCAAATAAAAACTGACATCCTGAGAAGGTTGATGACTTGCCCTATATTGTTTTTCCCTCCATGAATTCTTTATTTTTTTCATGATAAAGTTTTACTTTATCATGAACAGTTTTAGAGTTATAGAATTATATACTCTCTACCCAGTCTCCTCATTATTAACATTTTACATTAAAATGGTACTTTCGGCACAATTTGTGAACCGATATTCATGCAATATTATCATTCATTAAGTTCATCTTTATTCACCTCTTCTCAGTTTTTCTCCAGTGTCTTTTTTCTGTCCCAGGATCCCATCCAGGATGCCACATTACATTTTGCAGTCTTGCCTCCATAGGCTCCTCTTGCTGGGGACAATTTCTTAGACTTTCTTTGTTCTTCATGCCCTTGACAGTTTTGAGGAGTAATGATCAGGTATTTTGTAGACTGTCTCTCATTAGGAATTTTTAATGATTTTAATATTATTCACATACCATAAAATTCACCCTTTTTATAAAGATGGAGTATACGATCCAGTGGTCTTTAGTCTACTCACAAAGCTACCACGATGAATTCTTAGCCTGAATTTTTTCTCCAGTGATCTGTGTCCTCAGGGTGGCTGAGCTTTTAGAGTAATACCATTTCCCCTGATTAAGAGAAATCAAAATCTCTAGGTTTAGACACAGACACAGTTTCACCCTTACAAATTCCACCCACTTGACACAGTGTGGCGTGAGGAAGGAAATCTGGAGACCAGGGTTTGGGGCTGGGCGCCGGTACTGCCCCGCCGTGTGGCCATGGGAAAGTCATTTAACTGTGCTAGGCCTCATGTCCTCATCTCTGCAGAGGTCCTGACCCCTGGATGAACTTAAGAACCGTCTGCCCTGGATCTTTTAAAAACACTGGATTTGGCGGGGCACAGTGGCTCACGCCTATAATCCCAGCACTTTGGGAGGTGGGCCAATTACGAGGTCAGGAGATCGAGACCATCCTGGTTAACACGGTGAAACCCTGTCACTACTAAAAATACAAAATACTAGCCAGGTGTGGTGATGGGTGCCTGTAGTCCCAACTACTCAGGAGGCTGAGGCAGGAGAATGGTGTGAACCCAGGAGGCAGAGCTTGCGGTGAGCCGAGATCGCGCCACTGCACTCCGGCCTGGGTGACAGTGAGACTCCATCTAAAAAAAAAAAAAAAAAAAAAACCCTGGATTCACCCCCCTGAGATGCTGAAGATCTATAATCTGAGCCATCAGGAATTCTATCCTTATTGACTTACAAAATTATTCATATTCTCTCCTTTTTGACTTACAAAAATCAGTGCAGGGATGTGCTAGAGCGAGCTCATACTTGTTCCCAAAGGCTGATTGCTTAGTTTTCCAGAATTTTTTGAGCCAGTTTTGAAACAGACATTGTTAAAATTAAATTGTATAAACTTAAAATTAAACAGGTTATATTAAAAACAAAGGTAATCTGAATGCAATGTGGTATGCTAGATTGTATCTTGGAACAGAAATAGGACATGAGTATAAAAACTGGTGAAATCTGAATTGTTCATGGTTTAATTAATAGTAACATATCAATGTTAATTTCTTAGTTTTGACAAATGTACCTTATCATAAAAGATATTAACATTAAGAGAAATGCAATGGAAGGCATATAAGAAATACTAACTTTGCAACTTCTCTGTAAATCTAATAATAACTATATAAATAACTACTCCAGAATTAAAAGTTCACTTTGAAAAGCTAAACTTAGTCCCTTCCTAATAATTTCATTGTATGCTATGATATCTAAGTGCTTCGTTCTTTATGTCTACTGTATCTGTGTGATGAAAATATTATATAACGATTTGCTACTGCACATGTCTCCCTAACTGCATTTCCATGACATCATGTTGGCAGATTGAAATCAGCTATGATGAAAGTATTTATGGCACAGAAATTGGCAAATGCTACAAATTAGCCCTACCCCACTGACAACTGGTTGTTAAACATTTGCCAGCGCACCATGGTTCAGCCTCATATTGAAGACCCCTTTCAGCAATGCCACTTTCTGATCACCTGGGAAAAAAGTGGTCTGCAGCTATTATGGACAGCCTAGATCTTTCTATTTTTCTTTGATAAAAATGAAAATATTAAATTTTTATGTGGACAGGGATAACAGTTTTCGAATTATTTTGTAGCACGGGGAGAAAATGTTTAATAGCGCATGACACCTCCACTTCCTTTCGGAGGTAGGAGACAGTGTGGTGCAATACCATATTAAACCACAGAGAGACACTGTTCCCACACATTTTTTCCTGGTGTCCCCTGAAGTCACAGACTCCTAGAATGTTGGAAGGGACTACTCAGCACCCCAGATTCTTAAATAGTTTTTAACTGTAGGTTGCTACACACAAACTATTAACAGGGATTATCTCAAGAGCAAGTAGAATTAGGTATAACTTCACCGTCTTTGCTTTGTTTTATATTTACTTAGGGCAATTATTTTACCTTTGTAACCAGGAAAAAATAAATGCATGAACAATGAATTCTGAGGTTGTGATTTCCAGGTGTCTGGCTTACCTTTCCATGGTTGGTTGACTGTTAAACCATGTTTATGTGTTGTAGATCGCCGATCGCAACTGCAGCCGAATGTCTTACTATTGCTCTGGCAATAGTGATGTTCCAAGTTCAACTACAGCCCCAAGGCCAGCCAGCAAAAAGGTACCGAACAGAGCAATGTGAGGATCATCATGGGATAGGAACAGAAGAATCTCCTCATGCCCTCACACTACGCTTGAAAATAGTCAAAGTGCTCCCCTGCCTGGTCCTGTTGTGCTAACACACACACACACCGCACTTTTGCAGCCCTGTCGTTTACCCCACATTTGACCACCTAACTGCCCATTAACTCAGTGTTTCTTTCACTTTCTCATGCATCAGAATTACCTGGAAGCCTTGTTAAAACTGGTCGCTGGACCCTACCTCCTGAGTTTCTGATTCAATAGATCTGAGCTGGAAGCTCAAGAATTTGCATTTCTAACAAGTTCCCAGCTGATGCTGGTCCAGGACCACACTTTGAGAACCACTGCATTAGCCTCCTTTTAGTAGAGGGAAAGCTGGGGACAATTCATCCTTGACAAAAGTGAATGGCAATAATTAGGTATCATTTGCTTCAATACTATATAAAGTAATATGAGATGCTTCCTTGTAATTCTTCACAATCAGCCTTACCTATGAGTTCAGAAACTTTAAAAGCTGTTAAACTGCTTACCTGGAGTTTTAAAGCAACAAAATCCCCAATCATAGTCACAGCCTCTGTGGTCTGAGGGATGGAGTTAAAAAGAGCTGTCTGCCCTAAGTTTCCTCTCTTCTAGGCACCCAAGAGTCTCACCATTATGGTAGCTACTGAAGTTTTTAATGTCTTTGAAGACCTGTATTAAAATGTAAATATGGCGGGACACAGCGGCTCACACCTGTAATCCCAGCACTTTGGGAGGCTGAGGTGGGTGGATTACCTGAGGTCAGGAGTTCAAGATAAGCCTGGCCAACATGGTGAAACGCCCTCTCTACTAAAGATACAAAAACTAGCTGGGCATAGTGGCAGGCACCTGTAATCTCAGCTGCTCAGGAGGCTGAGGCAGGAGAATAACTTGAACATGGGAGGCAGAGGCTGCAGTGAGCTGAGATTGTGCCACTGCACTCCAGCCTGGGCGACAGAATGAGACTCCATCTCAAAAAAAGAAAAAAAAAAAAACAGTACATATGCTTATTACAAAGGATAACACAGGAAGCCATTTGCAAGAGCTCACATCACAGGGAAATGCTTATTAAACAGGCAAGGAGGGACTGAGCCTCCCTAAGGCTCCCTTTGGACTGGATGAGGGAAAGATCAAGTGTGGGAGGGCCGGGGCCTGGTGCTCTACACTTCGCAGTATTCCAGGCACCATATGTCTAGTGAGAGGTACCAGGATTTAACTATAAAAGAAAAAGTGAAAAAAGACGTGGCTAGGCTAAAAGCAAATTTGTCCACTTGCTCTAAAATTTAGAATTAGGCTATCACAGGCCCTATGCAGTGACTGGTTATAAGTATTATACCATTTTCCTTTCTTAAAAACCATTATTTGCTTAAGGCCTGATTTCTTTAACCCATGTCCTGTTTGGTTTTGTAACTGCCATGTTTTGACCTGAAATGACCAGGATAGAGACATTTTATTTCAAAGGGAAGTTTGGCCAGTATGTTTCCTTAATAGCGTAGCAGACAGGGTTTTGCTGCTTGGCTATTTTATATAACCTCCAGAGCAAGGTGTTCTTGTAATAATGCTGCCCAGAAAGCAGCATAAATTACTTTAAGGAGCAGCTTATCCTTGTCTAATCTCTTCTTGCCATAAGACCCTGGCAGACAAACTGACCTATTTTCTAGAGGCGAACTTTGAAGCTGGGGGAGCATATCTTGCCTACAATGAGAAGATCAACGTGTAGTCCATGTGCACAGTTAGACCACCTGCTAGATTGAAACTCAACCCCACACCTCTCTCAAGTGAGACAGCTTCACTTAGGACTCACAACAGCAAACAAATGTGTTAATGTGTATTAAAATTACTAAGGTTTGACTAACCTCACAAAATGAAGTGAAAGCAACCAATAAGCTGAAACACCTAAGCAGTCTCCATTCATCACCACTAACCCACTGGGGATCTAATTGGTGAAAATACCCAAGCATGTACACAGAGATTTTCCCTTTGTCCTCTTTTAGTTTAGCTGAGTAGCTCTCAAATTTTAATGTACACAAGAATTAGTACATTGGGTTGCGTGCATACTGGACCCTGTGGGTAATTTTTATTTATTTATTTATTTTTTGAAACGGGGTCTCACTCACTCTGTCACCCAGGCTGGAGTACCATGGTGCAATCTTGGCTCACTGCAACCTCTGCCTCCCAGGTTTAAGTGATTCTCTTGCCTCAGCCTCCCGAGTAGCTGGGATTACAACCGTGAACTACCACACCTGGCTAATTTTTGTATTTTTAATATAGATGGGGTTTCACCATGTTGGCCAGGCTCATCTCAAACTCCTGACCTCAAGTAATCTGCCCTCCTCAGCCTCCCAAAGTGCTGGGATTACAGGCATGAGTCAACACACCTAGCCCTCTGTGGATAATTTAAACAACTGTCAAGAGCAATGTTTGCTGTAATCAGTTTTTGCTTTAGGTGTTGACTTTAAAACTTAATTTGCAAATAAGGCTATGATGTTAGGGTGTTCAGATAGCTTTAGCTTTCTTGCCTACTTTCTTACCCAGAAAAAAAAATGAGTTTATATTTATTCCAAGTTTTGTGGGCATAAGATGAAAGAAAACCACAGAAAATTCCTAGATATCATTTTTGGCATTAATTAGGGTGACCAACTGCTCTCATTTGCCCCAGACTGAGGGAGTCCCCAAGATGTAAGGCTTTCTATTTTAAGACCAGGACATTATCAAGCACACTGCAATGGACTGATTGCCCTATCTTCAGTCTTGAACTTCTTCCTCATCAAAATGATTGTCAGGAACATGAACACATAGCCAGACATGCTGGAGAATGGGAAAGGTGTAAGTCACCATGTGCGTCATTTGCTACTGAGCAGTAGGAGACTTGAAGGGAAGCAAAGATGCAAAGTGGAGCTGGGGGACTTTCCAAGCATCTGGCCCTGGGACATAGAAATTTAGAAGCTGTGAGTTAAGGCTGATACTGCTATGCCTTTCAGAGCACAACATCCTCTCATAAACCCCCATCCATCCTGTTTCCCCCAATGCCATATTGACATTATAAAAACAAAAATTGTCCAGTCTCCCAGAGCGTTTAGATACCATCCAGACAGTGGTTTTCAAAGTATGACCCTGGACCAGCAGCAGCAGCAGCAGCAGCAGCACCCGGGAACTTGTTAGAAATGCAAATTCCCAGGCTGTTGAATCAGAATATCTGGGGGTGGGGCCCAGCAGTCTGTGTTTCATCAGGCCCTCCAGGGGATTCTGATACAAAAAGGCCAGGGAGTAGTGACTCACTCCTGTAATCCCAGCACTTTGGGAGGCCGAGGCGGGTGCATTGCTTGAGCTCAGGAGTTTGAGACTAAGTGGGTAGCATGGTGAAACCCCATCTCTACCAAAAAAAAAAAAAAACTAGCTGGGCTCGGTGGCGCATGCCTTTAGCCCTAGCTATTTGGGACTAAAGTAGGTGGCAGGATTGCTTGAGCCAGGGGATTTGCAGTGAGTGAGATGACGCCACTGCACTCCGGCCTGGGCGACAGAGTGCAGCCCTATCTCAAAAAAAAAACCAGTTTGAGAACTGCTGCCACCAACCAACTGATTTTATGGATGAGAAAACCGAGGGCAAAGAGAGGAATGGCTTGCACGTGGTCACGCAGAGTTTTCAGCAGGACCTGAGAGGAAAGTAAAACAGTACCGGTTTTGATGGCTACCCAAAATGTTTCCCCCATAGACTAGAGTTTCACTTCCAGGCTGAGTCCATTCCTTCAAACCTGTCTGTCCTGTGCAGCACTGACCCCAGCCTTCTACCCACCGAAATGTCCTCCAGTCTCAGGTGATCTCAGCACCGACTTTGCCATCCACCACTTACTGCCTAGAACATCTAAGACACGTGCTTCAGGAACTAACAAGCTATTAAATTGGGGGGCTGGGGGAGAAAAGAAAAGAAGTGTTGGTGAATATAATAGCCTTTGTCATCACAGCCTAATTTTTTTGGTTCTTATTTAGCATTTCCATGAGGAGCTTGCCCTCCAGATGGTGGTCAGCACTGGAATGGTGAGAGAAACAGTCTTCAAGTATGCCTGGTTCTTCTTTGAGCTTCTGGTGAGATTCTTGCACATTTGTGTCTACACTCAATAGGCCAGGAGAAGCACACGGCAGAAAGGAATTGACATTTTGTTCATTGAGTTGCCCCTGCTGAAAACCTGGGGTGGTTTTTTGAAATCTAATAATGTCTTGCCCCTCCCCATCCTTCTTCCACTAAATTGTGTTGCTTCTACCATGAAAATCTATCTCTGTCCTGTGAGTTCTCATCACCTTCACCACTCCCCACCTGGCCACACACCATCATCTCTCATGTGCCTCTCACAATGACATCCTCTTTTTCCTGCCTGTATCCATTTTTGCCCTTGGCCCACCCATTCTGCACATGACAGCCAATACTAAACAGAGAATGTCACACTCCTTTTAAAAACCCATCGATGGTTTTCACTGCACTGAGAAGAAAGCACACATTTTTATCATGGCCTAAATAGCCCTTGTATGATTCTGTTGTTTACCTCCCTCTCTAACCTCATCTCATGCCACATTCCCCCGTCATTCAGCCACATTCCCCCGTCATTCAGCCACATGGTCCTCTTTTGGTGCTTTGAAGATTCCAAGGCTGTTTTGGCCTCACAGCCTTTTCCAGATTCTCTTTCTGCTTGCTAGCTTTCACCTCCGCACCCCCAACACACACAGTTTCTATTCTTCTCTGTAGATTTCAGCTTCAGTGGAAGCACCTCTAACAGGCCTTTTCTGATCACCTTCTACTGTAATATATCTTCCTCTATTATTTTCCTTCTGAGCACCCTATTTATTTCCTTCCTAGCACTTATCACAGTTTCGAATTGTTTTTTCTGTCTCAACTATTAGATTTTTAGGATTTAGGTCTCTCTTGTGCATTATCCCATCTCTAGCCTCAGCACACTGCTTGGTACCGTGGAAGGCCCAGCTAATATCTGTTGGAAAACAGAATGAAATTTGTATATCTGTTTATCCTAAGACTTCTGCCATTACTCGAGCAGAAAAGCAAAAGGTATAGCCATAATACCTTAATTTTAAAATTAGGGAAATAATAGTGATAACTATTTTTTTGTTTAATTATTAATGGAATTAAAAGGATTTTACCATAGAGGCACTAAAAATAAACATTTCTTCAGTGTTGATAAGCGGAGATGCATAGTGAGATGATGTTGAATGAAAAGGTCTAAAGACACAGACACCAACAATATAAAAATATATATGCAAACAATTTGGAGGATTTGGAGTAGGTTGAGATTTAGTGATAGTGTTAGCTTTATATTCATTGGGTTCTTTCCCCTGTCCCGTTAAGTGAATCATATATATATATATATATATATTTTTTTTTTTTTTTTTTTTTTTTTTTTTTTTTAAAGAGAGTCTAGGCTGGGCGTGGTGTCTCACACCTGTAATCCTAGCACTTTGGGAGGCCGAGGCAGGTGGGTCACTTGAGGTCAGGAGTTTGAGACCAACCTGACCAACGTGACAAAACCCGTCTCTACTAAAAATACAAAACTTAGCCGGGCATGGTGGCATGTGCCTGTAATCCCATCTACTCAGGAGGCTGAGGCAGGAGAATTGCTTGAACCTGGGAGGCAGAGGTTGCAGTGAGCCCAGATGGCACCACTGCACTCCAGCCTAGGCGATAAAACGAGACTTCATCTCAAAAAAAAGAGAGAGAGTCTAAAGAGATGGGAGGGTTTCCACCTAAGCTCTAGTTTCTATATGTAAGCTGAAGCCTAAGAAACAGGGAGAGATGCTGAACAACAGGACCCAGAACAAAGGGCAAAGGAAACAAAAATGAAACATCCACTGGGGAGGAAATAGGAAGCAATGTGGAATAGAGTTCAGAAGAAATCAGGTTCATGCCACAGAAAAATACCCAGGATTCAAATCCCATGAAGGTTTGCAAAGTCTCAACCTCTAGTTTGAGAAAGGTCCCAAAGCATGGTCCCAAATCCTTGCCACAGAACCACCTGGAGGTGCTTAGTAAAAATAAAGCAGAGATTCTTTCTCAAAGCACTAAAATTAGGAGGCTGGAGGCCAGCATTGTGCATTTACCTGTCTTCTCAGGTGACTTCTAAACCTGTTAATGATCCACTGGTCCACACCACCTCTGTTCTGTGAGTCCTAAACAGAGCTACAGGTCTTTTGGAATTTGTACCCAGACAACACCAGAATTTTTTTCATTCTAAAAGCTAAGCTAATTAAGGAGGTAGCTGCAGTTCACAAGTCTTGAGGCAAGAGCATTAGCAATGAGACATGAGCTCCATGCTCTGGCAGGAAACAGACTGGGCCATAAAACCCATTCCGCTCTTGTTTCTTGAGGCATGAGAAGTATCAGAACCAGCACCCCATGCCCTTTATATCCTGCTTCTATTTACGCATCCCACCCACCATCATGTCTCTCCGTAAAGAAGATTCACTCAGCCTGGCTCTGCAAAAATGAAAAAATTAGCTGGGTATGGTAGCAGATGCTTGTGGTCTCAGTTACTCAGGAGGCTGACGCAAGAGCATCACTTGAGCCCCAGAGTTCAAGGCTGCAGTGAGCCATGATCATGCCACTGCACTCCAGCCCAGGCAGCAGATTGAGACCCTGTCTCTTAAAAAAAAAAAAGAAAGAAAGAAAGAAAAAAAAGAGGGTGGGGGGTGGGCTGGGGGGTGGGAAAGAAGAAGAAGAAGGTTCACTTGGGTTGTAATAATCCAGCTGTGGATAATTCATACAAATAATTCATTCCCAGTGTGGCATTCAGCATTGCTAATTCTGAGTGGTTCCGTGTGGCATCTTAGAGCTCTCTTTCCAAAGGAAGTTTGCATTCTCTGCAGGTGTAATGATGACTCTGTTCTTCATAGAATCCCAATAATAGTTGGCATACCAATGGGAGAAAGAATAATCACATCAAAAATGTACTGAGCATCTTACTCTATATGTGCCAGGCAGTGTTTTAAGCATTTTAATGCATTATCTAATGTAATCATTATGCAATCTTGAGGCAGGAGGAGCTTTTATTATCCCAAATTTACAGTTGGGGTTGGAGGAAGGGTGGTGGCCATAAGGAGAGTCTCCAAGTCAGTCAAAGGCTTCAGCAGTACCACTTCACTGCCCCTAACTGTTTTTGGCCTTGCACATTTATTTGCTAGGGCTTGGTTGGCCCAGGAGAGAAAGCGTAAGCTAAAGCACATGGCCCATCTTACCTCTAGGAAGTCCCTTATGGTAAACAGATGAAGTTTTTTGGGAAGAAAGCCTCTGCTAATCTAAGCATATTGCAGGGGTTTGTCAACATGCAGATCACCCAAGACACCAGTTCTACCAGCAGCCTAAACCCTAAGTCTGTCAGGTCCTGGCAGTACAGAGTTTCCATTGCCCAAAAGGGTTAACTGAAAGCATTGATCAAAAGGACTCTGCTCAGCATGTGTGGGAGGTTCGGGGGCCAATGAGGATTGGTGAGAGCCCCCGGGGTGCAGCAGCTGGCAGAAGCCTTTCTCTATGCTAGCTCTAAAATATCAAGAGTACAGCAGAGTAACTGGGGCCTAGAAAAGTCTGGAGGCAGATGAGACAATCTTATAAAAGGAGCCCCAGGCTGGGGCCTTAGAAAAATGTTGCCACTGCCAGGACCCCACTGCAGCAGGGATGAGGGCGGTGGAAGTGAGTAACTACCTGGGCCTCTCTGTTCTCGCACCTACTGATCCCCTTGTTTGTGCTCCTATTGGCCAACTCCAAACAGAAGCCAAAGGTTAAGGGGGCCTGAGTGATGTGGTCCCTCCAGACCCCCTTCCCAGCATTCACAGACAGAGAGAGAAGGACAAGAAATCCGTCAGGGAGCTGGGGTACAGGCAAATGGAAACTATCATCCCCCAGCCAGAACTTTGCAAGGAAATTGACCTCAGACTCAGACAAGGTGCCCAATTCTTCATGCATTGTTTATGCATTTGCCTGACCAATGCCCAGGAAGTTATTTGAAAACCAGAACAGTTTTTTGTTTTTCTTTTTCAAGAAGCTTAAGAAAGACAACAGCTTCCTTGGCCTTAGCCAACAACCTGGGCAATTTAACACCCTCTAGTTGTGTCAATGTCCAAGCGCTAATGAACAACCACTTTGGCATTAGAGCTGTTAAACACAATCCTTGGGCGAATTTCACACTTGCTAATGAATAAAATCCCTGTGCTTCTAGAAACTGCTGAGCCAGAACTTGGAGAAATAGAGATAAATGGGTGACCTAGTTTACTCACTCAGGACATGAAGTTCCACATTAAGGGGTTCTTTAGAGGTGCCCCTACTTTAGATGGGCCACAGAGGACTATATAGGGGAAAAGATTTTTGTGCCTCGCCCCACTCTACAAATAATGGGCCAGGCCTCCACCAGTGTTTCTACTGGATGTTCTTCTCTGGAGATCCAGAGGACACAGTAGCTGGCGAGCTGCTGACAGTCTGGAAAGAGGCCATTAGTTGGAAGTATGGTATTGTGAGAATTATTTATTTGGTTGTAGAATGGCCAAACTCAGCAGACAGGAGCCAAATACAGCAATGAGTTCTGAAAGTCTTAGTGCTGGGGTGCTTAGCCTGCCCAGAAGCAGGATTGGTGTTGCCCGAAACAAAGAGGCCTTGTCTTCTTAAGTCCTTTGTTAGGAGCATAGCGAGAGAGAGGCTTTTTTCAGACAAAAATGGGGGTTCAGTTCTCACCCTTCATTCAGGTCTTCTCACCAGGTGCATGTGGCCCTGCGGGATACGAGCCCATCTCCGTGTCCCAAACCAAACAGGATGCCGCCGTGAGGAGAAACCGTGGTTTCTACACTGAGCTTTAGGATTTGATGTCCTTGAGGTCTTCCCTGAGCTGGCCATGGCGTTATCTGAAAACATGAAACAATAAAGCCTGTGTCTCTGTTTTTTTCTTCTTCTTTTACCTTTCCTTTGTTTTTTCTGTTTGTTTCCATGCTAACAAAAATTGCCAGTGCTGCATGCATCCTTAGAAACTGAATTCTGCTGTTAGTACGTTAACGTTCTCTCATGTAGCTCCTGGGAGTGGAAGTCCCCTCTTCTTCCAGTCCAAAGAGAGGGCAAATGTGGGTAGTTCAACTTCCAGTGCCATTAGTAGTAGTAGTAGTAGTAGTAGTAGTAGTAGTAGTAGTAGTAGTATTGCAATGGCTTTCTGACTAATCTAGACACATTCATGAAAATGACCTCAGAGTGTAGGGATCCAACCACAAGACCTCCTAGTCTTCCCCATGTTCCTAATAGTGTAAGCAACTTCCAACAAGGATAAGACTCAACCTCAGATGGGGTCATGAGGGCCTATATTGACCTGTGAATCTCCCGGCCCCAAGATGCCCAAAAAATAAGCATGATCTTGATTTAAAATTGTGGTAGGCATTGAGACAGTATTATTCTAGTCATAATGCAGGCAGTCACCAATTGACACAAGGATATCTATATATAGATAATATATATATGTATATATATCCATATAGATATATCTGTATATAAATATCTTTGTGTCAATTGATGAATTGTTTGCATTATATATGTAACCACAGTATACACCAATTTGTGTCAATATACCAATTTTTGTCAATTGGTATTTGTATTGACACAAAGATATCTATATAGAGATACTAGATAGATAGATAATCTGTATATAGATATTTTTGTGTCAATTGGTGACTGTCTGCACTATGTATGTACCTACAAATTAGACTTACAGAACTCAAAATTTCCCCTAGAGGTAATATTTCCCCTGGAGGCAATGTTCTAAATAGTGGTTCTGTTTCCAGCTGGCCAAGATTTCCTGCTCAGTATATAATATAGCTAAAATTTACAGGAGTAGAAGATAACTGCTGGAAACTATAGAACTGTTTCTGGAAAAACTGTGCTCCCTCAAGAAACGCTGAAACTCAAGATAGGAGGAACATTTCTCCCCTGTTCTCCTTACTGTAGTTTCAGGAACAGAAAAGATTTCAGTTTGCATCAAGAACCTTGTGATAAACAGTTTCTTCCTATGTCATGTGTTCTGTCCTATGATAGAGGACACCTAGCTGGTTACAGGAGCCCAGCTCAGGTCTGCCTTCCAGGAAGCAGGCAGTTGAGAACACTGTAGCTAAAGAATTAAGCTCCTGGCTTTGTCAGCAGCAAGAAGGGAGCCTCTGACTTGGGGTCAAAAAGAGGACACCCTTCCCACCTCCCGCCACCATGGTAACCATTGGTGTGTTTGCAGCATTTTAGTCCAGAGCTTGCTCGGGCACCACCAGCAAAGATAAAGTGTCAGAAAATCCATTGTTAGCATTTTTGTGTCTTTCCCCCTTTTCCGCATTGTACAAGCAGGTCACCAATCTCCATGTTGACATTTCCCCCACCCCTCTCCGTAGGTGAAAAGCATGGCCCAGCATGTACATAACATGGACAAACGGGACAGTTTTCGGAGGACTCGTTTTTCTGACCGTTTCATGGACGACATAACGACTATTGTTAATGTGGTCACCTCGGAAATTGCAGCCCTTTTAGTAAAACCACAGAAGGTAACTGTGTTTTACTCTTTATTTTCTAAATTGTTTACCTGGAACGTATATTACTTTCATAATCAGAGAAAAATAAGCATCACTTAAAAACAATAATTAAAATATAACTGTAATGACAGTTAAATGCATAGGTTATACTGGACTAGACCTTGATATGGGGCTGGAAAATTGTTATAAAGAAATTGCACATATGAGGCCAGGGGTTTGAGACCTGCCTGGCTAACGTGGTGACATGGTGAGACCCCGTCTCTACTAAAAATGCAAAAATTAGCTGAGCATGGTTGTGCACATCTGTAATCCCAGCAAGTGGGAGGGAGAAGCAAGAGAATTGCTTGAACCCGGGAGACAGAGGTTGCAGTGAGCTAGGATGGTACCACAGCACTCCAGCCTGGGTGACAGAGTGAGACTCTGTTTCAAACAAAAAAAAAAAACAAAAAGAAATTACAATATGGACTATGGTTTAAATTATCATATCAGGCCAGGTGCAGTGACTCACACCTGTAATCCCAGCCCTTTGGGAGGCTGAGGTGGTCAGATCACTTGAGGTCAGGCATTCGAGACCAGCCTAGCCAACATGTTGAAACCCCGTCTCTGCTAAAAATACAGAAAATTAGCCAGGTGTGGTGGCGCGTGCCTGTAATCCCAGCTACTCGGGAGGCTGAGGCAGGAGAATCACTTGAGCCCAGGAGGTGGAAGTTACAGTGAGCCAAGATGGTGCCACAGCACTCCAGCCTGGGTGACAGAGTGAGACTCTGTCTAAAAAAAAGAAAAATGTAAATATGAAAGACATTATTTTTGCTCTTAGGAAATACACCTTGAAGTATTATGGGGTAAATGGGCATGATATTTGCAACCCATCCTCAAATGGTTCAGAAAAACATGTTTTTATATTCATAGAATGATGAAACAAATGTAGCAAAATGTCAAGTACTGATAAGCTTGGTTAAAGGGTATACAATAGTTATTTGTACTATTCTTGCACCTTTTCTGTAAGTTTGAAATTGTTTCAAAATAAAAGCTAAAAAATATATAAATGAAATAAATCAAATGTTTACAAGGTAGCTACAAAAATCTCAGGAAGCAATGTTTATTATTAATAGTTTTGTCATTATTGAGAATTTGCATAGTACCAAGTGCTCAGGAGATTTTCATTTGTTTATTCCTCATGGCAAACTTTGTTGGAACAGCAATGGTATCTCCATATTGCCAGGTGTGAGAGTAAGGCACAATGAGGTTGATAAAATTTCCAAAAGTAACACACAGCCAGCAGTAAAGCCAAGACTGGAGATTTTAAACCTGGATATTGAGTCATGTAAACCACCCAGGAGGAGTGACCACGTGGAGAACGCGGAGAGAGTTCGAGGACCTCTCAGCGACACTGTGGCAACCCTTTTATCGGGTCCCCATCCATCCCAGTGACTTGACTGGTCAGCATGGCCTGAATTTGAAAATTACATAATAAAAGAGCAAAATAGTTTCAAACCATATTTTTAATAGTGTCAAAGGAAATTGATTTGTCATTCTGAGAATAAAGGACATAAACATGAAAAACTGAATCCTAGATTGCTCTGAAGCACTGTAAAATCCCTCATAAATATGAGCACTGAGAAATAATGCAAATTAAATTTTGGTTTTTTTTTTTTTTTTTTTGAGACGGAGCTTCGCTCTTTTTCCCCAGGCTAGAGTGCAATGGTGCGATCTTGGCTCACTGCAACCTCCACCTCCCGGGTTCAAGCGATTCTCCTGCCTCAGCCTCCTGAGTAGCTGGGATTACAGGCATGCGCCACCATGCCTGGCTAATTTTGTATTTTCAGTAGAGACGGGGTTTCTCCATGTTGGTCAGGCTGATCTTGAACTCCCGACCTCAGGTGATCCACCCACCTTGGCCTCCCAAAGTGCTGGAATTACAGGTGTGAGCCACCGCACCTGGACAAATTAAAAAAATTTTAAATAAGCGTAGCTTATTAATTGGGATTCATGGAGGAATTCACCCTATGGAGTATGACTCTGACCTCTCTTAGGCTGGAAATGCTGCCTGATTGGGGAATACATTTCTTAGGTAAAAACTAATTCTTTTATCCTGATTGGATTTTCTGTAATAATCCTTAAAAATTAAGAAACTATCTCATTGAAGATAGTAAGTACTCTTCAAGTCAGTTTCCCCAAAAAAGAGAATAGTTACAAAAAAAAAAAAATAGTTACCAGGATATTAAAAAAATTTTTTGGATCCAACATATTATATAGAGAATGAGCTTAAGTATACACATATAAATATGCATGTAGAAAAAAATGACTGGAAGGAAATGCACCTAAATATTAACAGTACATGGATAATTACTTGATTCAACCTCACAGTCATGGCTTTAGTTAAAGGAGACTTAACTACTTTGCCCAGTGTCACCCAGAGGGACAGTGGCTGAAATAATAGGACCTGTCTCTCCCAACTTTCCCACCAGTGACTGGGAGTTCAACTCCAGAGTGTACCACAAAATGATTTGGGTGTGTGTTTGTTTGTTGTTAAGGAAAATGAACAGGCAGAAAAGATGAACATCAGCCTGGCTTTCTTCTTGTATGACCTTCTCTCCCTCATGGATCGGGGCTTTGTGTTTAACCTCATCAGACATTATTGCAACCAGGTGAGTGTCCCTCCGAGCGAGCCATTTTGTTCCTTCTCATGTAATGTGATGTTCATTGCCATGGTATGCTGTCTTATTCATTACCCAGTTAGCTTGAGTCCTGCACATCCTGTGTTTTGCAGCACATCCCCATGTCTGTGCCATGGACATTCCATGGATACTCTGGTTTACCTTGATTCCTGGAGCATTTACCAACCCAGTGTAGAAGGGTCAACAAATTCATCTCTGGGAATTAAAAGTTGTGATATGACCTGAATCTTCAATTTAACATTTAACAGAAAATTAACATGGCTATACAGTACTTTAAATCTTTGATGAGTCCTCGAGCTCCCAGTCTGAGGTCTCTTTTCACATATTAGGGTAATTAATTAATTTGCTGTTGTGATATTCTGACTTGAAAGAACCCTTTAAAGTGTTCTTAAATAAAATCATTCAGAGATATTTAATTTCACTGAGCACATAGCAAATATTTCATAAACCAAGTGCATCTATCAGTGCCATCCCCCCAATTTTTTAAATGAAATTATTCATATACTGCCTCCCACAAACTACCCTAACAATAGTAACATAGACAGCAGTTATTGTTGCTACTCCTCTCCTTCCATATCCTTACTCTAGTCACTAGTATACCATCATTACTGCTACTACCACCACCAGCCACCACCATTGTCATTACCTCCCATGTCCACTATCACCACCTCCTCCACCATCACCACCTCCTCCCCCACCACCAACACCTCCTTCACCATCACCACAACCTCCACCACCACCATCACCACCACCTCCACCATCACTACCTCCTCCACCATCACCAACACCTCCTTCACCATCACCGCAACCTCCGCCACCAGCGTCACCACCACCTCCACCATCAAACCTCCTCCACCATCACCACAACCTCCACCACCAACATCACCACCTCCACCATCACCAACTCCTCCACCATCACCACCATCTTCACCATCACCACCAGCTCCACTATCACCAACACCACCTCCACCA
>NC_045447.1:81954742-82059218 GCF_002776525.5 Piliocolobus tephrosceles | reverse complement strand
CCATCACCACCACCTCCACCACCACCATCACCACTTTCTCCACCACCACCATCTTCTCCACCATCACCACCATCGCCACTGCCCACCTCTGGCAATATTATCACCTTTCCTATCACCTCCTCCACCATCACCACCATTAGTTCCACCATGACCACCTCCTTCACCTTCACCATCACTTCTTCCACCATCACCATTGTCACCATCATCACCACTATCTATCTCCACCACCATCACCACCTCTCCCATCACCACCAAGTTCTCTGTGGTTAGTCACTTAGTGACTTTAGATAAGTTTTTCCAATTTTATGGGTCCTAATTTTGTCAGTTTTATTTTACTTTTTTATTTTTATTTTTTTCTCAGTTTTAAAATAAGAAGCTTCCTCCCTAGGGGGTTTGAGGGATCTGAGGGCTGATCAAGGAAAAGGATAGGACCATAAAAAGCAGTGACATACAGGCTTCATTGAGCAGCACTTGGACAGGGTTGCGTAAGAGCAGAAGCTCCTCCCAGCATGAGAACAGCCATAGGCTTGCAGTGAGGAGGGCACCATCCAGAGGAGCAGGAGAACTCCCAGGGGAGAGGAGGATTAGGGCAGAAGCTTATAGATCTGGGTGAGGCTGCTCCACAGTACAGTGGGGAGTCTCTGGGTCAGAGAGCTCCAAGAGCTGTAGCAGCTTAGGGCCCTGTATCTATCTGCAAGGCTCTATCTTATCATTAGGAAACAGCTGTCCCTCGAAGTTTTATGGGATCTGCAAGGAAGGCAGGCACTAAATGGATGAAAATCTGCTTATTTGGGCTATTTTTTAAATGACTGGTCATGGTAAAATTTGAGTTTGGTATGAGCTAAGGGATCAGCACCAGTCTACAGTGAAGAAATAAACAACCCAAAGGCCAATACACAGAGACAATCTTTGACTTGTTTACATAACACCTCCCCTCCACAAAAAGAAAAAAGACATGACTTTTCTAAAGGAAGTCCTGTCTACGGCCATACCACCCTGAACACACCCAATCTCATCTAAGGGAAGTCCTGAGAAGGAAGCAGAATAACAAAAAAAAGAATCCTAAGGAAGCATCAGAAGTCCTCAAGCATCCCTATCCCATGCGCCCTTTTCCCTGCCCTGCAGCGGATCTTTTATCCCAGGATCCACCAGAATAGAAAGGCAGAGGGACACTTCACTCCTCCTTGCCCTCCCTCTTCGGTATTTAGGATTCCAGGTTAGTCTGTTTTCAAAACTTTAAGCTGAATATATGAAAGAGACCCTAGATCACCACTGTAGACCCAGGCTTAGCTACTCACATACAGCCAGTCTTCATTCCCAACAGGGAAATAAGGCAACCCAAGGTAGATGTCTGCCTGCCCTGCAAAACCCATGTTTTTATTTTCTCTTTCTCTGTCCTTTCTTTTCTCTTGCTCACTATCTTTCTTCTTAAATTCTTTCCTTTTCTTTTAGTTACCTGTTCTTTTTTTCTTTCTCTCCTTGACTCAAATGCCAAAGATCCTTAGACCAGGAGTCAAGAAGCCTGCATGCTGATTCCTGGGACACCATTAAATACTTCTGTGATTGGGAGCATCAGCTTTTGAGGCATTCATTTCCTCATCTGCAAAAAAACTAGGCTGGATTAGATTTATCCACTGATTCTGTGGTCTATGTCTGCTGGTAACATCCACAGATGTTACTTAGCACCATTAGTGGCGCTCAGGCCTCAAAAGGTCACTGACCCCCATTCCTGGTGATTTAATTCATTGATCCCAGCTCTCTAGACACAGGATGAACGTCATACCTGAAGCAAGTTGTATTCTTCCAAAGTCGCCTGACTTTATCATCTTGCATAACCTATTATGTTTTCTGCCATCTTTGTGGCAATGGATATAACCTTAGTCTTTTTTAATAGTCACTAACAATAGACAAATCAATTTCCTCAATTACTCTCTGTCACTTACAATGTGCCACTAAGTAAACACCCATCCCTTGGGTAGGGGCACTGTGGGTCTTGACCTTTGTGGAGGATGTTTTTGGAATGTACCTTACTCCTCCTTTTGAAACATCACTCAAATTATTTTTGAAATGTCTATTTTTTTTTTCTTTTGAGATGGAGTCTTACTTTGTTGCCCAGGCCAGAATGCAGTGGCATGATTTTGGCTCACTGCAAACTCCACCTCCCAGGTTCAAGCGATTCTCCTGCCTCGGCCTCCCGAGTAGCTGGGATTACAGGCGTGCGGCCCCACGCCTGGCTAATTTTTGTATTTTTGGTAGAGACAGGGTTTCACCATGTTGGCCAGGCTGGTCTTGAACTCCTGGCCTCAAGTGATCTGCCCTCCTCTGCCTCTCGAAATGCTGGGATTACAGGTGTGAGCTACCACACCCAGCCTGAAATGTCTGTCTTTAATGATGTCTCAAGGGACCTGTGAAAGATACCCATAGTGGGGCCTTCTTTTAAGTGCCGATGTCTTGTGAGTTCAAGTTCTGATAGCCGGCTTGACCCAACACCTGTTAATGAGTGACCTGAGTGACAGGCACATGACCAAGTTCGAATCCCTTCAGTGTGCTGGTGGCTCCACTGGTCCAAAGTCAGCCAGGAGTGCACATCGAAAGGTTATGGGATCTGGTAACTAACTGTGCTTACATAGAAGTTGTATGTTTGGGTTTTAAAATAATATATAATGACTTTTACTTGTTTTAAGTGGATGTCTAACTATGAATTAATTCTATAGGCAATATGTCCCACAACACAATGGCTTCTTGTAAAATGGCTGAAAATATGTGTTCATTTAAATTATATTGTTTAGTCTGTAATCCCAGCACTTTGGGAGTCCGAGGCTGGAGGATCACCCGAGGCCAGGAGTTCAAGACCGGCCTAGTCAGTGTGGTTAGAACCCCATATCTACTAAAAATACAAAAAACGAGCTGGGCATGTTGATGTGCACCTGTAATCCCAGCTACTCGGGAGGCTGAGGCAGGAGAATTGCTTGAACCCAGGAGGTGGAGGTTGCAGTGAGCCAAGATCACGCCACTGCACTCCAGTCCAACAGAGCAAGACTCTGTCTCAAAAAAAAAAAAAGAAAAAAAAAATATATATATATATTTCTAAACTATATATACATAGTTTAGAAAACTGCTCTTGAGGTGAGTGAAGAGGAGGCACGTCCATCACAAGGATGATCCTTCATATTTCTGTGCTGGGGTGGGGGGTGATGATGATGAAATATTGAAGGGCTCAAGGTGCATCAGCACCCCTTCCTTCCCCTACTTTGCCTTTAGAAGAGCTGTCTCTGAGTCTGGGTCTTTCAGTTGTTCATCTTGCTTGGGGGAAGCAAGGGAGTTTCTTCCAGATTGTCACCTTTGTCTGCTTTTCATTGCTTGCTTCATAGTTTATTTTTTAAAGGAATATTTTTCCTAAAAATTCTTCTAGCTTTTTCTCTTTCTTCTCCATTTCATCCTCTCTCACTCTGGGACAAGCTCCTTGAGTTTTTTTGCAGGTACTATGTACTTTCCTAAACAGTTTGATGCGTTTCTCTAGGGAACTACAACTTTCCAGTGGGGCCTTTAATTAGAAACTACGAAAGGACACTTGCAGCATGAAAGTCATCTAGTCATATTCTATTAGTTTCATATGGGCTCATGTGAGGTCAACTCCTTTCATTTAGTTTCTCGAACACAGAAGAGTTTTTGTCAAATTAATTATGTTACACTGAAGATGTACCTCAAGATTTTCAGCACAGGCTTCCCATGGTATTAAAGATTTGACAAAGTGGAGATCGGGACAAGAATCCTCATTTTGGACAGCTATTAGGCTAGAATCACTAAGGGAAACAGTAATGAATGAAAATGTATTAGACTTTCCTGTAATGCAGAATTTACCATCTGTTGAACTATCCCATTAGTTTTTATTAAATTGATTGCCTTAATCTGGAGAGAAAGGATATTTTTGTGTCTGCCAACCCCAACTCCACTTACCTTATAATAAATGTTTCATTCCTCTTTTCGTTTTTCTTCCCAGCTGTCAGCCAAGCTCAATAACCTTCCAACGCTCATTTCCATGAGGCTGGAGTTCCTGAGAATCCTCTGTAGCCATGAACATTACCTCAATCTGAACCTTTTTTTTATGAATGCTGATACTGCTCCAACATCTCCTTGTCCTTCCATATCTTCCCAGGTAATAAAAGAATTATTTAACTAAAAGAATTATTCAAGCTATTTCATTTAACTAGCTCAGTGTAATCATGTATTGCCTATAAAGGTTAGTCTTATTAATTCAATGAAAAATCAAACTATTCAAACCAGATCAAGTATGCTACCCTGAAGTTACACCACTAGCTAAGAATTTACAATCTAAGTAATTGGTTTCTCCCCAGGCTCAAGGGTCCCTGATCAAGTTAAGTAAAGCAAAGAATCCAGTAAGCCCTATGAAATCTAGAAACTCATAGAAAAGTCTCAAATCTTCCTTTGTCTGACATTAGCCAATTATTATATTAAGCAAATAGAGGATTCCAAAGTAAGTAAGTTTTGGAAACCATATGTTCTTTGCAATAGGCCCTCTAAGAGGCTTTAACTTGTTCATGTCAATTGTAAATGCACAAAAAACAGAAGAGGAAATGGGAGGAGGTACGCACGATAAACAGTGATTCCCAAAATGATTTGACATGGAAACCCCACCCCATCTCGTGCATTTTTTGAAGGGCTAGTGTCCTCTGGAATAACTTTAAGAACATGCTGTTTGATAGTCACATCAGTAGCTCAGAGCATCAGGCAAAATTTCTCATTGTTAGGTTATATTTCTGTTGCATATTCCTTGATATAGTACAAAAGTGAAGGCTTGTCTCACTAACTGACAAAAAATCTTAGCCCTATATGCCATATGACACGATCCAGATCTCAGCTACATGACCGTCTTACTGTGAACAGGGAAAGATCCGACTCACAAGCAGCAATTCAAACTGTGTAAACTTTTTGCTGCTTCCTGCCCAGCAGCTTAAGTCCTAAAACTTCCCTGGACTAAGCTTGCCCTAGCTTCTTTCCCACCTTCTCCTTCTGACTGCCCCAGGGAGTGGCCAAACCTAGAGCCAGGCTCACAAAACCGTGAAGGATTTCTAAAGACACTTTAGATGCTCTTAATGAAGTATAAGGTATGCTCCCAGGATACAAATACAGGACAGGAATTACCGAGGACCGGTAAATCTAATACTTCCCTCCCTGACATCACTTGTAGTTCCAGGCCAGCAAAAGTCTGACAATGTGCTTAAGCCAAATTCACAAGCGTAGCTGAGGCCAGGCACGGTGGCTCACACTTGTAATCCCAGCACCTTCGGAGGCCAAAGGGAGTGGATCACCTGAGGCCAGGAGTTACCACCCTGACCAACACAGTGAAAACTCATCTCTACTAAAAATATAAAAATGCATCAGGCGTGGTGGTATGACTGTAATCCCAGCTACTTGGGACACTGAGGCATGAGAATTGCTTGAACCCGGGAGACGGAGGTTGCAGTGAGCTGAGACCATGCCACTGCACTCCAGCCTGGGTGACAGAGTGAGACTCTGTCTTTCAAAAAAAAAAAGAAGGTACCTAAGTAAGCAGGGCCTTCAACAAAGGGGGCATTTGGTTATAGAGGAATTGCCTGCTGCCAGCCACGGGACTGGGTAGGGTTCTTATTTCTCTGTCCACATTTTATCCTAGGTTTTGTATCTTCAGCTTTTGATTTCAGGTGGGGAAGGGAGAGTCATTCATTTTTCAACAGACCTTGGGTGCTTTATTTTCATCTTTCCCGCTGGGCAGTCTTCTCTCTGTGGGAATGGGAAAGCGCGGTAATCACTCTGTGCCTCAGTTTCCTTATCTGCCTTATCTGGCCCCAGCAGTACCTACCTCACTGGGGCGGGCTCACAAAGCCTGGCTGGGGCAAAGGCTCAGTAAACACTAGCCATCACTATTTTCATTCCAGTTCTTGTGACTCATAAAATGACTCCTTGCATTTCTGCAGAACTCAAGCTCCTGCTCCAGTTTCCAGGACCAGAAGATTGCCAGCATGTTCGATCTGACTTCTGAGTACCGCCAGCAGCACTTCCTCACCGGGCTCCTCTTCACAGAACTGGCTGCTGCCCTGGATGCCGAAGGGGAAGGGTATGTGTCTGGCATTTAAAATGAAAGATGAAACAAAAAAAAAGATGTTCCTTAATAAAATTTGCAGTCCAGCTTCTCACACTTGGTAAAAAAACTCTACTGTCGACCAGTTCTGAGGAGTAGAAACATCTGTCTTGAGAAAGTGGTACCCATCGGCATGTAGAAAGGCACAAGGGATGGGCAAGAACTACAAAACGACGTCTCTTGGTCACCTATCTGAGTGGAATTTACCAGTTCTACTAAAGCAGATTTCCCAAGGATGTTTTGCTTAGTGAACTCCCTAGGAACAAAGCCATTTTTAACAAAGGGGATAGCATACAGAGGCAACCACAAGATGTCACTTGGTTCAATGCTGATTAAGGAAATAATGGCTGCTGAGAAGGCAGCTGCCCCGTGCCCAGATTAGGTTTCTTGAAAACAGTGCTTCTCAGGACAAGAGACGCCAGACATCCAGGGCTTCTGAATCCTTTTACCTCTTATCTATCTGATGACTCAGGGACATGTGGCAGTATCTAGTCTACAAGTCAACAGAGAGAGAGGTGGACCACCCCCTTCTTTCCTTCTCTCCCTGTGCTCCATGAGCTCATAGAATCAGAAACCCACAGCCTACCTGATTAGACTGAAAAAGGTAAAGCCTTCTAAAGTAATATTATTCATTCCATTCAACAATTATTGAATGCCTTCCATGGGACAGACATAGTTAGGTGTTAGATTCCATCACAGATATATCAGTGCACAAAACAGACAAAATTCCCTGTCCCTCTAGAGCTCAGCATCCAGGGACTCAGATTGACAGATGATTAGGATTGGAAAGTAATTGAGGTTCAACACTTCTGGTATTTAGATTAGGCATACAGAATTGCGGGAACTTGCCCACTATTCCATAACAGAGAACCAATCTAAAGCCATGGTCTTCCCAGTCCCTTCCCAGGGCCCACTCTCCTATACCAAACCATCTCCCTGGCCAGGGAACCTGTTCCCATGTCTCCTATGCTAAAGAAGTTTCCAGAATAATGTTTGCTAATTAATGGTAGCATTGCTGTATGTTATGGATGGATTTTTGTCTAAATGGAATTTCTCAAGTTCTCTCAAAGTGCTTACAATTTAGTGAAGGAAACAGGAGGTTCCTGCATGAAACAAATACAGGAGCACATCGAGTTTGTGCAACTGCAGCAGTCACAGGCATCCCAAGTGATGTACCCATGCTGACACTGCTTAAGTGACTGTATGTCTGTCTCCTGGCAGGGTAGTGTGGGGGAATCTCATGTTCTTAGCTCTCAATTCTGCCTTCTTCCAGATAACCTGGTCCTGAGTATATCCTTTGAGAACTTCACTTTCCATGGCTTCAATTCTATCTTCTCAACTCTAACTAAATTTCCCCCAATTATCTCAGTAGAATGTTCTACCTTACAACTAACATAAATTTCCACAGCAACAAAAAGTGCACCGAACACATATGCTAATAAGTAAGATACTGAGAAGAAAGTTTGAACACAAAGAAAATTGCCTTCACGCACAAACATGTACGTACATTTTCTTAGTTGTCCTTTAATAGCAGTAGTTTAAGTGATTTCTAGAAACAATCTTTAGTATTTACAATAGCGTAGTTTCTATTTTCTGTTTTCATTCTAGCTGGAAACAGCCCTGATGTCTGTTCTGGATTCCTTGTAAAATTGTGGCTGTTATATTACTAGCAACAGGGTAGATTATTTTCAGAGATAATCCTGTAAATTATGTTTAATCATGTGGATATATTCTTCAAACACACACACACATACACACACACACAAACACACATAGCCACACACACTCTCACACACACTCTTAGTACCTTTTCTCCCCTAAGTGAGTTACAGTGTAATTCCTTTGGCAACACAATAATCCCTGATTGCTGGGTTGTCAGTTACTCTCCTGGAAAGTCATTAGACATACTGTCACAATTTCATCATGTGAGCTAAAACCTCAGAACAATGTCATGCTTCAACAATACTTTCTATTGATTAGCGCTTTTTTTTTTTTTTTTTGCTTCCAAGACAGTTAGTAGACTTGCCAACACATGTACATCCGTGGGGCAAGGGCTAGAGGGACACACCTCAGTACCTGAGCTCCTAAGGGTTTTCCTAAGGTTTCCTAAGGTTTCCACTGGGTTTTCCTTAGATCTCTGACACCTGGGTATATCCACAAATGTCCATGCGTCGTGAAATCCACAGTATTTTTCAAGCATTTAGAAACTGTCTATCATCTTTTAATAAGCTAGCAAATTGCAATGCCTAATTCAGAACACAACCCATTGTCGAGACCACAGACTTAGAACAAGAGCAACTTTGGAAATGCAATTTACAATTATCTTACTTTAGCCACAGTGCAAGAATCTGAGTCATTTAAAATTTTGGTTAATATTTTCTATATAACATTGAATTCTGATGTAGCCTTATTTTGTTTGAAAGAAAAAAAATGTAGATTTTTAAAATTGAACATCTATGACTAGGTTCCAGATACTCCACTATATATTTTATTTACTTTTTATTATAGTATAATTTATATAAAGGACCCAAATCTTAAGTGTAAAGTGCAATTAATATTTCCTGTGAATATGTTTGAATAACCACCAGTCAGATCAAAAATATAATATTCCGTTATCCTCTCTCAGTTACAGGCCCCCCTCAAGTAACCACTATTCTGACTCTTATCACCAGAAATTAATATTGCCTGTTACTGAATTTCATAGTCTTTTGCCGAATGTTGTGATTGTGAGATCCTTCAGGGTGGTCACATGTGTTAGGATTCATTTTTCTTCAACTGTATATCATATTCCTTTGTCTACTATAATTTCTCTACTGTAAATTGACATTTGGGCTGCTTTCCGTTTGTGGCTATTATGAAAACAGCTGCTGTGAACACGATTGTGCATGGTTTTGGTTGGACATTAGAACTCATTTCTTTGGGGGTATAAATACAGCCTATTTTTAAATTTTAATATACTGTTCTTGAATAGTTTAATAAATATGTGTACATGGTCTTAACAAAATATCAAAAGAATATACTCTGAGCTAGGAAAAGAAAAGCAAACAATTCAAAGCAGGCAGATGGCAGGGAATAACAAAGGTGACAGCCAAAATAAATGAAATAAAGAATAGAAAAACAATCACGGAAATCTGCAAGGTGAAAAGCTTGTTATTTCAAAAGAGCAACAAAATTCACCAATCTTTAGCTGAACTGACCAAGAAAAAAGGAAGAAGACTCAATTACTAAAATCATAATTGAAAGAGGGGATATCACAACAGACCTTACAGAAATAAAAAGGATTGTAAAAGAATACTGTGAACAATTGAAAGCCATCAAATTGATAACCTAGATTAAATGAACAAATTCCTTAAAAGGTACAAAGTACTAAAATTGACTCCAAGAAGAGATAGAAAATCCAAATGGACCTACAGCAAGTAAAGAGATTGAGTTAGTAATCAAACTTCCCACATACACCTACTATGTACCCACACAGATTAAAAATTTAGGCTGGGCGCGGTGGCTCACACCTGTAATCCCAGCCCTTTGGGAGCCCAAGGCGAGTGGATCACCTGAGGTCAAGAGTTCAAGACCAGCCTGGCCAACATGATGAAACCCTGTCTCTACTAACAATACAAAAATTAGCTGGGTGTGGTGGCAGACACCCATAATCTCAGCTACTCGAGAAGCTGAGGCAGGAGAATCATTTGAGACTGGAAGGCAGAGATTGCAGTGAGCCGAGATCATGCCAATGCACTCCAGCCTGGGCAACAAGGGCAAAACTATCACAAATAATAATAATAATAATAATAATAATAATAATAATAATTAAAATTTTAAAAATTAAATTCATCCCACAATACAAGCCCAAACCTGGGGGGCTTTACTGATGAATTCTGTCAAATATTTTTAAAAGAATTAATTCTAATTTTTTACCAACTTCTAGTCTTCTATTCCAAGGAATGGAAGAGGTGGGATACTTCCCAACTTGTTCTATGAAGCTAGCATTACCCTATACTAAACCAGACAAAGACATCGTGAGAAAACTACAGACCAGTATCTGATGAATATAGGTGTAAGACCCTCACCAAAAACTAGCAAACTGAATCCAACAACATATAAAAAGGATTATACACCATGGCGAAGTAGGATTTATCTCAGGAATGCAAGATAGGCTTCCTGTCTGAAAATCAATTGATGTACCATATTAATAAAATAAAGGACAAGTCCCATACAATCATCTCAGTAGATGCAAAGAAAAGCATTTAATAAAATCTAATAACCCTTCCTGATTTAAAAAAAAAAAAAAAAAAACACTCAACATTCCTTTTAGGAAATAAGAGAACTTCCTCAATTTGACTTAAGAGCCTCTATGAAAAATCCACAGCTAATGTGACACTTATTAGTGAAAAACTGAGGGTTTTCTCCCTAAGATTAGGAACAAGACAAAAATGTCTACCCTTGCCACTTCTATTCAACATATACTAGGAGTTCTATCTAGGGCAAGTAGGCAAAAAAATAAAACAAAAGACATCTACACCAGGTGCGGTGGCTCATGCTTATAATCCCAGCACTTTGGGAGGCCAAAGTGGACAGATCGCTTTGAGCCCAGGAGATTGAGCACAGCCTGAGCAACATGGCGAAACCCCATCTTTACAAAAAATATAAAAACTAGCTGGGCACTGGTGGCTTGTGCTTGTAGTCCCAGCTACTTGGGAGCCTCAGGCTGGAGAATTTCTTGATCCCAGAAAGCGGAGGTTGTAGTGAGCCAAGATTGCACCACTGCACTCCAGCCTGGGCCACGGAGTAAGACTGTCTCAAAAAAAACAAAACAAAACAAAAGATAGCATTTAAATTGGAAAGGAAGTAAAACTATCTCTATTCATAAATGGCATAATCTTGTTTATAGAAAACCTCAAGGAATCCACAAAAAACTCTATTAGAACTAATAAATGAGTTCAGCAGGGTTGCATGGTACAAGAATCAATTGTGTTTGTACACACTTATGATGAGCAATCTGAAAATGAAATTAAGAAAACAATTTCGTATAAAATAGCATCACGAAGAAAAAATATTTAGGAATAAATGCAACAAAAGAAATACAAGAGTTATATGCTAAAAATGACAAAACACTGTTGAAAGAAATAAAGATGTAAATAAATGGAGGGATATCATATGTTCATGAATCAGAAGACTTAATATTATTAAAATAGCAATACTCCCCAAATTGATCCATAGATTAAATGCAGTTCTTCTCAATTCTAGCTTGGTGGTGTTTTTTTTTTGGTAGAAATTAGCAAACTGATCCTAAAATTCATGTGGAAATTCAAGGGACCCAGTATAACCAAAACAACCTTGAAAAACAAGAACAAAACTGGAGGACTCACACTTCCCAATTTCAAAACTTAGTATACAGCAAAAGTAGTCAAGACTGTGGGGTTCTGACATATGATAGACATATAGATCAATGAAATTGAGTTAAGAGTCCAAAAATAAATCTTCGTATTTATAGTCAATTGATTTTTGACAAGAGTGCCAAAACAACTCAATGGGGGGAAAATAGAGTTTTCAGTAAATAGTGTTGGGACAACTGGGTATCCACATTCAAAAGAATGAAGTTGGACCCTATATTACACCATATACAAAACTTAACTCAAAGATCAAAGACCTAAATGTAAGAGCTGAAACTATGAAATTGTTACATAAAATTATAGAGGTAATCGTCATAGACTTAGAAAAGGCAATGGTTTCTTAGATATGACACACTCAAAAGTATGAGTAACAAGCAAAAAAAAGATAACTGGACTTCAGTAAAATTAAAACTTTTGTGATTTATAGGACACCATCAAAAAAATGAAAAGACAACCCACAAAATGGGAGAAAATATTTGCAAATAAAAACCTAATAGGGGACTTGTATCTGGAATATATATTTTAAAATCTTAACAACTCAGTAGTAAAAAGACAAATAACTCAGTCTTTTTAAAAGGCAAAAGATCAGAATGGACATTTCTCCAAAGAAGATATGCCCATAAGACCAGGAAAAGGTGTTCAGCATCATTAGCCATCAGGAAAATGCATATTAAAATCACAATTAAATACTGCTTGATAGCCAAAAAGATGAGTATAACAAAAAAGACAGGTAATAAAGTGTTGGCAAGAATAAAATGGAGTCTTCAGACACTGTTGGTGGGAATGTAAAATTGTGCAGCCACTGTTGCAAACAACTTGCTGATTCCTCTAAAAGTTAAACAGAGGCTGGGCATGATGGCTCACGCCTATAACTTTAGCACTTTGGGAGGCTGAGGCGGGCAGATCATTTGAGGCCAGGAGTTCAAGACCAGCCTGGCCAACACGGTGAAACCCTGTCTCTACTATAAATACAAAAATTAGCCATGTGTGGTGGCTGGTGCCTGTAGTCCCAGCTACTCAGGAGGCTGAATCAGAAGAATTGCTTGAACCCAGGAGGTGGAGGTTGCAGTGAGCCAAGATCATGCCATTGCACTCCAGCCTGAGCAACTCTGTCTCAAAAAAAAAAAAAAAAAGTTAAACAGAGAGTTACCGTACAAGCCAGCAAATGTACTCTGAGGTATGTACCCAAGAAAAGTAAAACTTAAAACTTGTACACAAATATTCGTAACTCATAATAGCTCAAAAGCAGAAACAATCCAAATGTTTATCAATTGATGAATGGATAAATAAAATTCACTAATGGAATATTATTTAGCAATAAAAAGGAATGAAATACTGATGCTACAATATGATGAACTTGAAAACATCATACTAAAGAGCAGACTGAAGGTTAGAACACAGGCAGTCTATTTCTGGATTCAATGTAATTCTATCCTGTATTGCTTGGTTTTCATAGTCACCTCATTTCTTAGGAGGATTTTGATCACTTTTGACTGTTTAAGAGCTCTTTAGTCAATTTCCCTTCACCGTAACCTCTTGATTCCTGTGTTGTGCCAACAGAATCAGCAAAGTACAAAGGAAAGCTGTCAGTGCCATCCACAGCCTGCTAAGTTCTCATGACCTGGACCCACGCTGTGTCAAACCAGAGGTGAAGGTCAAAATCGCTGCCCTTTACCTGCCTTTAGTTGGCATCATTTTGGATGCTTTGCCACAGCTCTGTGACTTTACAGGTAATGGCCCTTCTGTTTTCTTTCTTGGATTGATGGGGACCCCTGCCAAATGCCCCATCCAAATGAGGTCTCTTTCATTTGTTCCAGTGCTGATATGTTCATATGAGCAATTCTTCACAACAATGGTCTCTAAACCCCTTTAACACAGGCCCCAATCCATTTAAAGAAAAAAAAAAAAAGGCACATAGCCCCAAATGTGTTTTTTGTTTAGAAATTGTTTACTTATTTTTTCATGAATTCATTTATTCATTCATTGATCTGCTGGTATGGGATGAACTTTATAAACCATACACCACAAAGGATGAAATAATAACGGAATTACTCCCTTTGGAGATCATGCTCTAACAACTTGAAATAAAGGTGTTCCTTCCCTTTTCTTTTATGAATATGTAAGCAAAAAAGCAGTCTCAAATGAACCCAAATAATTGTTCCATGCAAAAACAAATCATGGCATATGTCAATATTAGAAAATTCTATCATAGCAGAAAAATATTGCCCTTGGCACTAAGTGGCTAATTTTGAGGTTAATATCTCTAGATTAGCAACAAAAGGAAAGGATAAGTTGTCTTAAAGGGGTTTTGTGAAACCCCTGAATCTATTTACAAATTACAGTGTGGATTAAGGAATGCAGAGGAAAAAAATCCTCCCAAATAGAAGAACTTCTTATGTTGACTTGAGAAAGGCAGTCCATTGGCCTACCCTCTCCACAACATACATGTGTGCACACACACACACACGCACACACACACACACACACGATTCCTATCCCGTCAGAGTAGTTCTTGCTTTTCCTCCAGCTCAAGAGAAGTTTTGGAAATGTCCATGCTGCTCTCTTGGCAGCTGAAGGGTGCTGGGATCTGGGGAATGCTTCCCTGAGCCCAACCTCCTTACAGGTAGTCATCCTTGAAATCTTGGAACCATCCAGGTTTTCCCACCTCCATATGGAAAGTGTCATGTGTGACTAAATTATTTAGTGTATTATTATGGTGACAAGTATTTAGTTCATGAAATGGGACCAAACACCTATAGTCTTTAACTCACACAAATCATAAAATGAAAAGCAAGTATTCCTGTGGAAGTAATTCTCTCCTTTCTTGAAAAAAAATCCTCCGGCAAACTGCTAACGGGATAACTCGGAAGAGAAAGGTTGAGACAGGGGTTAGGGTTTGTGGAGTTCTATTGGGGCAAGAGTGCAAGGAAACGACAGAAAAACTCAGCACACAGGGCTGAGCAAGCTGCACCATGAGGTCAGCAGCTTCCTCTAGTAGCTCCTGATTGCAGGGAACTGAAAACAGAGTTGTTTTTAACATTTACAGACATAATGCAGAGCATGGCAGGTGACTTGCAGCCCATTTTGAGAATCTGCGCTGAAAAGTTTCTAAAAAGTTCCATTTCAAGAGCCTGCTTGTTCCCAAAGCCAGGAACCACTTTAGCACACATTCTCCACAGTTTTCTTGTCAATTAGAATGTTCCATATCAGTGACTCGGAATCAGAACTTTTCAACATTTGTTCTCCGAGCCTTTTAAACCTCAAAGACTTCTTTGTATATGCATTGAACTTTCTGGTCATGATGTAGCTGATGAAAGAAAAACAGTGAAAAGTATTTTATTGTTATAGGTTACATAGTACGTCTATTAAATATAGAATCTTCATGTTGATAAACTCATAAGAATATAGTCTTTCAAAAAGATGCATCTGAATTCGGATTCCAGCCCCATTTATTAATATAAGTGACCATTGAAAGGCTCAACTTATCCGTGCCTTCCTTTCCTCTGTAAACTGTAAAAATGTGATAACAAGGCCTATCTTTTAGGGTTACGATAAAGATGAAACTGGAGAACTTCTGTAAAAGCATTTTGCACAGCACATGTTTGTATCTTTCCTGCTTTTTCTTGTAACTATAACCCTATGGCAATTAAGGGGAAATAAGAATGTATCTCTATGTTAGTTGTGGTAATGTTATCACGTCTTGCATAATTTCCATGTGCTGTTTATTTAACCATTTGTTTAAAATCCCAATAGCCTTAATGATTATTTCTAAAAACTGGGTTTTGGCTAGATGTGGTGGCTCACCCCTGTAATCCCAGTACTTTGTGAGGCCAAGGTGGACCGATCACTTGAGGTCAAGGGTTCAAGACCAGCCTAACCAACATGGCGAAACCCTGTGTCCACTAAAAATACAAAAATTAGCCAGGCGTGATGACACACCTGTAATCCCAGCTACTCGGGAGGTTGAGGTAGGAGGATGGAGGCGGAGATTGCAGTGAGCGGAGATGGCGCCACCGCGCTCCAGCCTGGATGATAGTGTGAGACTTTGTCTAAAAATAAATAAACAAATAAATAAATAAGAAGAACTGGGTTTTGTTTTCACAACTTTAGTGGAAGAAATGTTATTTACACTTAAATTTTTCTAAATAATCGAAGGCCCAGATCGCTGTAAAGTCGACAGGTCTAGAAAAAACATGAGTTTTTAGTAAAACATCAGTGATTCAATCAGTTGTGAATGTTTTACCACACTTTCCCCAGAACTGCTTGAAATATTAATAGTTTTTATTTTATGCTTGGTAGCATTCTTAAAAACCAGACTTTTAAATGGTTTATCCTTTTTTTTTTTTTTTTGCTTACATACATCTAGACCTATCTATTAATATGGATATGTCTATATTACATAGATACAATAAATTGATACTCATTTTAAACATTTGAAATATAACAAATTGTTGCTGAACTTGTGATAATAGCTTATTATTCTATATAAGGTACTTGCTCAATTCTGCAATTGTAGGTTTCTTCTATTTGATCATTATTTAAAATAATGTCAATTATTAGAATAGATAATAAAGTTTAAAAAATTATGTTACAGGAAAATATTATGGATGTTTTGAAAACTTTTTGTTCATACAATTTGAAAAATTAATTTCTAGCCTAATCTTGTGCTAGACATTGTCTCTTTTCTTAGCCTGCTGTATTTTCCTATAGATAACAGCAAATACATAATGCTAAACATCAGGTTTAAAATTACTGTGCTGACTTTAGTGACTAAGAAGTATCAGTCTCTGGGTAGGGGACATAGGGAAATGGCATGTCTGACTTGACATCACAAATGATGTTTTCATTGCAGTTGCAGATACTCGCAGATACCGCACCAGTGGCTCGGATGAAGAACAAGACGGAGCTGGTGCCATTAACCAGAATGTGGCTCTGGCCATAGCAGGGAATCATTTCAATTTGAAAACAAGTGGAATAGTGCTGTCTTCCTTGGTATGTTGGTGCACATGTGTCTGGTTGATTTTTCATTTCGTGTCTTCTGTCATCTGTTTTTTTTTTTTTTTTTTTTTTTTTTTTTTTTGAGACAGAGTCTCACTCTGTAGCACAAGCTGGAGTGCAATGGCACAATCTCAGTTCACTGCAACCTCCGCCTCCCGGGTTCTTCATGTCTCAGCCTCTTGATTAGCTGGGATTACAGGCATGTACCACCACACCTGGCTAATTTTTTTGTATTTTTTAGTAGAGACGGGGTTTCGCCATGTTGGCCAGGCTGGTCTCAACCAACCTGAGGTTGGCTCATCTGCCAACCTGAGATGATACACTCACCTCAGCCTCCCAAAGTGCTGGGATTATAGGCATGAGCCACTGTGCCCAGCCTCTCCTGTCATCTTCTGATGGGAGAACTCAGCTTAGAGCAGGCATTGATGCTTTCTGCCTCATTTTGCTGTAAAGAATCATTGTGAGGTTGGCAGCGGAGGCGCACACAAGTCAGAAAGGACTTTGGCAACAGCAAGAGATGTCCAGAACAAATTCAGGCAGTCCCAGTGGTACTGAGTTCAAGTTCAAGAAACCAGAAAAGAGGAAAACTTGGGAAATCTGAAATCATTGCAAAGGAGATCAAACCAAGGCTCCCTGAGGGTGGAGACTTAGGCTGTGTTCATTCTATGTGTTTGTAATTCATACTGTGTTATGCCTCCAAAAGAAGACTGAAGGAGGCTGGTAGCTTAGCATAAGGGCTTCTTAAGCCAAAGATTGCAGCTTTTCTAGGACCACAGGGAGCCTATGGAGGGTTGTTTGGCTCTGTCCTTTTGCATGGACTCTGTGGGCTTAAAGAGGGGCTCCTCTGGGAATGTATCCTCTGATTCATTTGAGGTGGGATGGTTCATCTCTGTTCATTGATGAGCTCTGACTATCCCTTGTGAAGACAGCACTGCATTCTCCAATGTCATTTACTTTTGCTTTTCAATGTAGGGTGTAGATGTGCAGAGAATTTAACTTGCTTCTCCTGTGAGAAAGCAGCATCCTGACCTAACTCTTCTTGCTGGATGACTTTCTTCTCTTCCTTCCAGCACTTAGCAAGCCCCATCCCCATGCGGACTGAGGGGGCAGTGAGGCAGGAAGATGACACAGAGAAAAGACATTTGAGATTTGACATCACTGATGTCAAATCACAGTGGAGAAATACTGTGTTTTATGACCTCCACCTTTCTAATATCCATCTTACCAAAGTTAGCTGCTTGAGGTGGTATATGCCTTTTACATTATTTGCCTCTGAGGGAAAAACTCAAAAGCCCGAAGTTCACCTGTTAGAACATAGTCCTTGTGAGGTTATATCTCAAAATTTCCTTTATTCTTGTCAACAAACTCAGAATAACTAAGTTAAACTTGCTTTATAACCTCTATTATTTCCATCCAAAACTAACATTTCCCTCCCATACCCACAAATTCCTCATTGCAATTTCACCAGTACATTCCACTGGATATTAGCTACGCTGCATGAACCAAGGGTGCAGCCTCATTATTGTTGTTTGTGTTGATGAGATGAGTAACAGAGAGTGTGCTCAGCACTTTAAAATGAATACTTGTGGCCAAAATATTAAAGCAAATAGCCTGAACCCCCACACCCCAGCCCCAGGCAAACATAAATTATGGTTAAACTTCCATTACAGAGAACTCCACAAGCATGGATTTGATTAATTTGCTGAGCAGTTCATGACCCTTAATGTTATACTTTGCACTGTGTAACAAAGAAGCTAAATCTTCAACAGCAAGGTTATTCATGGCACCCAGCCAGTTTCCTTCTCCCCTATAAGTCTAATCCTCTGCTGTCCAGCATGAAGGAGAAATACTTGGAGATCTTAGCAGCATGAAAGCCTCTTTGTATCACTGCGATTGCAGCATGCATGATCAAGGCCCAGGGCAGATCACCAGGCCACACTGCTCCTAAGACAGAGGTACTCAGATACGTGCTGAAAGCCTAGCTCAAATATTGCCCCAGGTGAGCCCCTTTGCTGAGTAGCACTACACAAAGAATACGGCTTCCCCTGCCTAGGGAAGGCAGGGCTCCTGGAAACAGATCTCCAGCCTAGCAATGAAGTACAGTCATAGTATTCCAAGAAAACACCTTGAATTTTTCTGTTGCTTGACTGTTAAGCCTCAATTTTTTTCTGTTGCTTGACTTCTTCCCTGGCCACCATCCCCCAATCTGTCTCCCTGCAGCCCTATAAGCAGTACAACATGCTGAACGCGGACACTACTCGCAACCTCATGATCTGCTTCCTCTGGATCATGAAAAATGCTGATCAGAGCCTCATTAGGAAGTGGATTGCTGACCTGCCATCAATGCAGCTCAACAGGATTTTAGACCTACTTTTCATCTGTGTCTTGTGTTTTGAGTATAAGGTAAGTCTAGAGTGGGACAACTTTATACCACCTCTTATCTCTCAAGTGCAATTCTGTCTTGTTACTCATCCCCTTTGTTTGGGCCATGGAGGCATCATTAATTTTTCTCATTTCTGTATTCAAATCCATAACCCATTTGTGGGTATAGATATGATCATTTCACAGGGAAAGGATCTCTGCCTTGTGCAGAGAGAACCCCATTTCTGTTAACAGAGTTTTGGCCATAGGATTCCCCAGAACAGCATCTCAGTGTAGCACATGTCAAACCTAGCTGGCATTACTGTGGAGTGTACTGTTTTGGTAATTCTCCACATCAACGGGATCTCACCAAAGGACATGTCCTCCTACCTCTGTCTTGTCCAGGGAAAACAGAATTCTGACAAAGTCAGTACCCAAGTCCTGCAGAAGTCAAGGGATGTCAAGGCCCGGCTAGAAGAGGCTTTGCTCCGTGGAGAAGGGGCCAGAGGGGAGATGATGCGCCGACGGGCTCCAGGTGTGTTGAACTGGCCCTTCCCTGCTCTCTGTCAAGCAGTCTTTTCACTGTTTGTAGGGAGGAATGTCCTCCCAACATGATTAGAAACCATTACTTTCTTGAGATACTTACAGTAGTGTCAGAGACAGCAGATTCTGGGAGTCTGTGCCTGACATTTGTGTTAGCCCTGTGACTTTGAGGGAAAGTGCTGTTCTATGATCATAGGAACCCTGGAAACAGCACCAAATGACATCTTTTAATTAAAACTTGTTGATGGTAAAAGGTCACCTCTAAGAATGTCAGTCATGGATGAGGTGGAAGGTGTTTCCCTCAAGGCTGAGGCCTTTCTATGTGACATTTAGCTAGTCTATTCAGAGCATGGTCAAGAAACTGAACAGTTCTGGGCCCAAGATCATCTCCTGCAATCATTCAGGGCACTATTAGAATGGAACCAATTCCCTGAAATGGCTTCAGTGTCCCAGTCATTCAAGGGTTCCACCACGGGAGGCATGATCTCAAAAAGGCTGAACTTGAATAGAATGAAATCCACAAGTACCCTCAGTCTTATTCACCATGCTCAAAGTAAAACAGAGTGACAGCTTATTGTATTCAAAGGGACACAGTGGCAGGGAACTTGGAGGGAGCTCATAGTTTTCAGTGCTGGTCAGGCACCCTCATTTGACACCCATACTTTTGTACCCAATAATTCAGTAAGCTCCAGAGTTTCGCAGGAATCCTCTGCTCATGAGAAATGTCTCTCTGACACTCCAGGAAGGCAGGGGTTCTTCTTATATTCTAGTCTATCAATCAAAGAGCAGGCTAACTTGGACATAAGCATGGTGACTTTGTCTCCTACCAGCAACCTGCATGGACTCTAATTAGCCTGAGAAATGGTGCTGAGGCCTCTCAGTTGAGCTTGTTATGAACTTCTGGTTATCTTGAAGGGTTTCATGCTAATCAAATTCCTATCATGCATTTCTTAACTCCTAGGGAACGACCGATTTCCAGGCCTAAATGAAAATTTGAGATGGAAGAAAGAGCAGACACATTGGCGGCAAGCTAATGAGAAGCTAGATAAGTGAGTCACTCAGCAACTTTGTGCTACTTTTACCTAAAGTCCAAAACTATTTTTCCCAGGCTACTTTTATTACTGAAACAACTGCATCCTTCCAGGGGTGGGAAAATGAAACATCATTATCTGTGTAAATACAATTCATCCAGGGACCCAGGATAATCAAAAGTATAGGGAGTTGTGGTTTTCAGCTCTTAAAAATTTGTCACATTGATAAGCATTTAAAGAAAACTCATATTTCTTTAGCAACCTCAGATGGCTTAATAAAAGCAACTGATTTTGTGGGGAGGGTAGCAGGGAAATAGCGAATAGCAGGGAAATAGAGAAAGCAGGACACAGTGCCTAGGACCACCTAATTTCAAATCGATATTTCCATTCTGGAAATGTGTACAAGATACACATTCAAAGATATTTATGTCAGTGCTACTTAAAGTTGTTTTTTAAAATTGAAAACATTCTAAATGCTCCAGAATAGGAAAATATGTTTAAAAGTTGGGTTGCCATCAAAATATTTCAAAATCATTTTAATGACATGAGGAAATGCTTATGACATAATGTTAAATGAACAAAGGCAGGGCAGACACTTGGTTTTCGAGTAGCGTAGTGGCTCACACCTGTAATCTCAGCACTCTGGGAAGCTGAGGTGGGTGGATCACCCGAGGTCAGTAGTTCGAGACCAGCCTGGCCAACATGGTGAAACCCCGTCTCTACAGAAAATACAAAAATTAGCTGAGCATAATGGCAGATGCCTATAATCCCAGCTACTCAGGAGGCTGAGGAGGAAGAATCGCTTGAACCCGGGAAGCAGAGGTTGCAGTGAGCCGAGATCGTGCCGTTGTACTCCAGCCTGGGTGACAGAGCAAGACTCCATCTCAAAAAAAAAAAAAACCTCAAATCTCTGATGACATATAGTCAATGTATTTTTAAAGGCTGGAAGCAAATTTACCAAAATATTAATTGTGGTTTTCTTTGGGTGCTGGGAATATCGATAATCGATGTTTTCTCTTTTATACTCTGCTGTGTTTCCTACAGTAGATGTGTATTATAATATATGTTGTTATCAGAAAAAAATTATAAAGAAATGAAAGAATAAAAAAAACCTGTTTGGATCAAAATGTATGCTATAGATGAATAGATATATTGATGTGCATCGCTATATATGCAACAATTTAGACATATGAATGCTGAAAGTATGTATGTTTGACTAGATAGCACATGTTTCCAATACCGTTTAGCCACAGGTAGCCTAATGAGTCCCAGGGTTCACTGAGCAAAACATTGTAGAGCTAAAATCACCCCTCACACACAGTTGACAAGGTAGGATACCCCATGGGTGACGAAGCACCCATCAAAGGGGGTATGGAGAAGACTTGATTAGCAGTGCTGTTTTGTAAATAAATGTGAGTTAGTATCTTTGCTGTTGCCACAAGAATGAATCATTCTGGTTCACTTATGGGACTTTCGGGAGTCAAATTTATTTGAAAACATTCAATAAGTAAGTATATTTTTATTATAGCTGTGACTTGGACCCAGTTGCTGGTATCATGCCTATTTGCTTTGTGTATGTTATTCTTGCACTAAATTCCCTGGACTGATTTGTAAAATATTTGGATCTGAGAGTCCATACATTCTACTTTGGGCAATGAACAACAGCTACAAAATATGCATGCCATGGGTGCTACAGAATTGCTTAGGTGGTTTGGCTCATCTACTTTACTAGATTAAAAGAAAAATCCTTAAGTAGGCCTGTTTTGCCTGGGCTGTGTAAACTGGTGTCTTGGAAAACCTTTCCCTTTGGCTTGCAGGAGCAACACAATATTGGTCCTTACCATGCACGGCCTCCAGTTTGTTCTAGGTTAGTTCTCAGCCCTGCACTACCTGGTGGGCTGCTGGTTATCAGAGCTAATGATTCACATCTACAAATTCTCAGGGGCTTTGTGATTTTCATTTTTTAAAGGGAAACCATAGTAAAATTATAACTGCTCCACCTACCTACCTGGAAAATTTATTATTATAATAGTAATGTCTTTCACCCTCTTTCTGATCATTTTTCAATTATGTTGGCTCTGTTTCTTTTAGAGCAGTAATCGTCAACCTAGGCTGCACGTTAGAATCACCTGGGGAGCTTTAAAACCGTCAGTGCCTAGTGGTACCCTAAACTACTTCAACAGGAAACTCCAGCAGGACCCAGAAATCAGTATTTGTTAAAACTCCCCAGGTCGATTCTATTGCCACCAAATCCACTGTTTTAAAGGAATAGGTGATAAGCTTTTCTTTTCTTTGAGACAAGGTCTCACTCTGTCGCCCAGGCTGGAGTGCAGTGGCACAATACAGCTCACTGCAGCCTTACCCTCCTGGCCTCAAGCAATCCTCCCACCTCAGCCTCCCAAGTAGATAGGACTACAGGTGTGTACCACCACAACTGGCTACTTTTTGTATTTTTTGTAGAGACAGGGTTTCACCACATTGTCCCGGCTGGTCTAAAATCCCTGGGCTCAAGTGATCCACCTGTTTTAGCCTCACAAAGTGGTGGGATTACAGGCATGAGCCACTGCGCCTGGCCAGATGGTAAGCTTTTAAAAAAGCAGATTAGTGGTAGTGATGGTTGAACAATCTGAATGTACTTAACACTACTGAACTGTATACTTAAAAATGGTTAAGATGGTAAATTTTATGTTAGATGTACTTTATCACAATACGAAAATTTGGGAAAAAACAGATTAGGACACTCTAGATCTGTGCTGTCCAATACCACAGCCATTAGCCACATTTGGCTATCAAATGCTTGAAATATGGTTAGTTCAAATTGAGATAATAAATCAAGATAAGTGAAAAATACACACCAGATTTTGAAGGCTTATTGTGAATAAAACAATGTAAAATATTTCCACGAGTAATTTTTTTATATTGCTTACATGGAGACAGTATTTTTTATCTTTTAGGTTAAACAAAATTTATTAAAAATAATTTCCCTCTTTTAAAATGTTTAAAATGTGGTTATCACAATATATAAAATGACATATGTGGCCCCATTGTTTCTACTGGACAGCATTGCTCTAAATTTAAAACTAAACTAGCAGTCAATTAATTAAAAAGGATACGGTTAACATGGTAAATTTTATGTTACGTGTACTCTATCACAATATAAAAATTTGATGGCTCATGCCTGTGGTCCCGGATACTCAGGAGGCTGAGGCGGAGCATCACCTGAGCCCGGGAGTTCAAAGCTTCAATGAGCTATGATGGTGCCACTGCACTCTAGCCTGGGTGATAGAGCAAGAGCCTGGGTGATAGAGCAAGACCCTGTCTCTAAGGAAAAAAAAAATAACTTTTAGATTTCATTTTTTTCACACATATATTAATCACTTGGAGAATGAGAAAAAAATGTCAAGTACCTTGGGACCAGAGAGCCTATCCTAAACATGAAAACATGTAAAACACACAGAAATGCTTATTTTTTGAGTCCTCAGTGGTATATAAGCAGCTGCAGTGCCCCCATCATTAGGTGAAGGGGACTCAAGAACAGCTAAGTGGTAACCCTGGTCCAAGACATCTGAGCTAATATAATGATACCCCAACCCCGTGGTAACATCTTGGCTACTGAGGCATCTTGGTAAAGTCAATTCTTCATACCTCCCTTTCCTTGCAACTAGATTTGGATGATGATACAAAATATCCCTTTACACCTTCACTTAGATTTCGTGAGAATGGATGGGCTAGCAAAAAAAACCATTCTAATTTCTTAAAGTGAAACCTAATAGAGGAGTGAGCACCAGGCAATTTCCCATTCCCAGGTGGGCAGTGACCAGTAATGTCCAGCAGGATGTTAGATCACCTGCCCTACAGGAATACAGTCTTGCTTCCCAGTGGAAAAGGACGAAAGACCCCACGCACTTGGCTGAGCAACCTCAAGAAGGTGGTCTTTGGGGATTTAAGAGACTGACTCTCCCCTGACCCGGCTTTGAAGCCCCACCCTTTCCTAACCCAGCCACATCACTGCCAAGTTCACATCACATCCAGTCTCACTCTCTCTCGCATGTTGCAGGGGCTTCCCCTTACTCAGATCTAGAAATGGTTTTCATGCATGAAATACAGCCATAGCCCTGAGGCTTTAGGCAACAACCTGATAGGAGAGCCTAATTGCTAGTAGCAACTAATAACTCCTTCTCTACCCATAGTGTTATTTTTGTAATTGTCATCATCATCATTATTAATAATAATAGGGTTGAGGATGACCAGGTGACCTTACCTAGATGGTTGTTTCAACAAGACATGAATCACAGAAGGCACTTGCACTATAGTTACTCAGGGCCGGTTGCTCTGTTTTCATTTCAAGGTTGACTATTCTGGAGATTTCTTTACACCGTGGTGCATAGATTACCATCATGGGGAACCTGGCCAGGTTTGACATGTGCTTTAATTTGACCTCTTGTTGTTTCCTAGAACAAAGGCAGAGTTAGATCAAGAAGCCTTGATCAGTGGCAACCTGGCTACAGAAGCACATTTAATCATCCTGGATATGCAGGAAAATATTATCCAGGTGAGGAAAACAAACACCCAATCTGATCTGTCTGCCATGAATATGTTTACTAGAATTGAATAAGGACTTCTTAATGCAAAATTGTGAAAGACATAAATGTGATCACATAGTACCTTTTTTTAAAAAATGAAGTTGTGAATTTACTATTTGCAATAGTGTCTACCTTATAAATTTCACAGATGCCCAACATTCTTCTGGCTTCTTTGACTTAGGGCTTACTTGGAGAGGGTTAGGTGTTTGACAAACTGACCCTCTTGGTTAAATCTGTGTGAGTATGTACCAAGTTTATAATGTGGATGTTGGGCTTATAGTTTAGTATCTAGAACAGTAGTGGTAACTAGAATTCCTTCTGATGGGTCAACTCCAGTTGAATGAGGTCACTGTCAGATATGGGAGCTATGATTATGACTAGGCTAGGTAAAAAGAGTGCTAAATTTGATAAATGATGTCTTCTTTGGACTTAAATTGGTTAAGGAAAGTCATTTGTACCCTAAATTTGCCATCCCTGCTGTAGAAAAATATAGCTTTGTGCACTTTGTATCATACTAATTTTATCTTCTCTGTGATATTTCCACAAATTCCCAAGATGTCTAGGTAATAATGAGTTTTTAATTACCCTGAAAAATGAGTTCTTACATGTTTCCATTGAGAAGTCCTTCATTAGAGTAGGTCCAGGATTGCTTTTAGGGCTAGAAGAAATATTGTTGAAACACAGTGAAATCTTAATTCTCTAACTTTTAAATTGTCTAAAATCTAAGTAATCATATAAAAAATGAACACAAAAAGTATGTGATATTTTAGTTGACTTTGATATCTTTGATAACTTAAATGCTTGGTATCACATTCATCGTATCTTTATATAGCACAGTATTAGGTGCCAAATATCTATACTAGCCCTCAATTGTATTGGTGTTGTTAGTCCTTCTGTAGCTGATAAGCAAGCTTCTATTTAGAAACCTTGCTGCCACCAAGCAGCCCCTGTTGTACTGGGAAGCCCACAATTGTGTTTTGAATCCCATAAGGAGAGCTATGTCTTGTACACAAAGAAAGAACTTTCCAAAAGATGTGACCCAGGATGAGGGAGATGGGCCTTATCCCTTCATTTAGGCACCCAGAATTAGTTAGAAATCCCAAACTTATTGGAAGCATTGAAATAAAGCCATTTGGAAATAGGTCTTCCGTTCCCATGGTTAATGGATGATACCTGTGGTGGCTCACCAAACTCTTAAGACTCACCACTGGAGATGGAACATCAGCATTACTGAGCTAATTGTCAGGAACATCCAGTTCATTGGCACAGTGCAGGCATTCAATAATGCTGTTCTTCCATTCCCCCAGGCGAGCTCGGCTCTGGACTGTAAAGACAGCCTGCTGGGAGGTGTTCTGAGGGTGCTGGTGAATTCTCTGAACTGTGATCAGAGTACCACCTACCTGACTCACTGCTTTGCAACACTCCGTGCTCTCATCGCCAAGGTAAACATGGGATGCTTGTTTTCTTCCTCTTAGTTAAGAGTAAGATTCTCATCTAGCTCCACACTTCTCTCTTCAGGTGGACCCAAACTCACAGAGTGTATTAAGTGGCATCACAGTAAAGGTCTTAAGTCTCCCTAGGAAGAAAGCAGATGCCCTGATTCTGTGGGAAGCCACCATGTAGAGGAAAAACAGTGGCTCCCATACTTGAAATGTGGACCTAACTCTAGAAGTTTAAAACGGCCATTCACTGAAGGTCTATGACATGAGAGCAGAGATCAACTGAGTGACTTAGCAATTTCACTCTCTCTCTGTAAATCTCTGCTGAGTGAGATTAAATCCTCTATGTGACTCCCATTAGTCTTACAAAATGTCATGCCATAAAATGCCAGGAAGGTCAGAAATGAATTTCTCACAGCCTGAGGAATGAGGATTATCCTGGGGTAACATGCAGATTGTTTTTCCACTTATTTGTTTATTTATTTTAAGACTGAGTCTCGCTCTATCGCCCAGGCTGGAGTGCAGTGGTACCGTCTCAGCACACTGCAGCCTCTACCCCCAGGTTCAAGCAATTCTCGTACCTCAGCCTCCTGAGTATTGGGATGACAGGCATGTGCCATCACAGCCAGCTAATTCTTGTATTTTTAGTAGAGACAGGGTTTCACCATGTTGGCCAGGCTGCTCTCGAACTCCTGACCTCAAGTGATCCACCTCCCTCAGCCTCCCAAAGCGCTGGGATTACAGGCGTGAGCCCCCGTGCCTGGCCTATTTTTCCCTTTATTGAAGATCTCAGTTGGTGCCTTCTACATGAGGTCTTTTAAATTTAAAAAGTAAAATTCTTCTGCTCATCCTTATCAGGACCATTTTCTCTTTCTTCATCACCAATAAATTCCTAGGAACCCAGGAAACTCAGGTTTAATTCCATCACAGTTGTGATTTCACCAGTGAATGCAACCTGGCTCACAGTGCAGTTAATAACACAGCTCTGACCTTAGCTGGACACTTCATAATTAAATCTCAAGTCTATTCCATTGCTTAAATTCATCTTCTGATTCACATAGCTCATTATCTTTGTGGAGTAATGCATTAACTCCTCTCGGCTTTTTGCTTGTCCAAATGGACATTTGCATATTTCAACGGTCCGGAAATTGTATCAAAGTGCCAAGTGATGCCTAATGGCCTCTTATGTCTCTCCTAGTTTGGAGACTTACTCTTCGAAGAGGAGGTGGAACAGTGTTTCGACCTGTGTCACCAAGTCCTGCACCACTGCAGCAGCAGCATGGATGTCACCCGGAGCCAAGCCTGTGCCACCCTTTACCTCCTCATGAGGTTCAGTTTTGGAGCCACCAGTGTAAGAGTTCAAACCAGCTGAGTGACCTTGAGTCAGTAGAGAAAATTGATGCAAAGTATCAGCTGAGAAAAAGACATGAGGAAATTTTGCATTATTTCAGTTTACTTCTGTCCTATGAGAAAGAAAGAATTGAGTATGTAGATAGATAGCAGCTTCCGTTTTAATTTGCATGTAAAAGTGAATTCATTAGATAAATGCAGTGGTCTCTATTAGTATGTTTCTAAAATAGAAAGCCAGGGGCCGGAAGTGATGGCTTTTGCCTATAATCCCAGCACTTTGGGAGGCCGAGGCGGGTGGATCACTTGAAGTCAGGAATTCAAGACTAGCCTGTCCAACATGGTGAAATCCTGTCTCTACTAAAAATACAAAAATAGCCAGACGTATTGGTGCATGCCTGTAATCCCAGCTACTTGGGAGGCTGAGGCAGGAGAATCGCTTGAACCTGGGAGGCAGATATTGCAGTGAGCCGAGATTGCCCCATTGTACTCCAACCTGGGCAACAGAGTGAGACTCCATCTCAAAAAAATAATAATAAAATAAAATAACCAGGTGCAGTGGCTCATGTCTGTAATCCCAGCACTTTGGGAGGCCAAGGCAGGCAGATCATATGAGGCCAGAAGCTCAAGACCAGCCTGGCCACCATGGCGAAACCCCCATCTCTACAATATAAAAAATAAGCCGGGTGTGGTGGCATGCACTCATAGTCTTAGCTACTTGGGAGGCTGAGGCATGAGAATCGCTTGAACCCAGGAGGCAGAGGTTGCAGTGAGCCAAGATTGTGCCACTGTATTCCAGCCTGAGACCCTGTCTCAAGAAAAAATAAAATAAAATAAAGAAAGAAATGGAAGAATATTTTAGATTAAAAGTTATCATCTGTGGGGGGAAAAATACAATAGACAGGTTAGAATTCAGAGGAGTGTTTCCTGTTTCTAAATTCTGACTAGCTAGTGCCAGAATGACCTATGGGAGAGATTTTTAAATGATCAGTGTCATTCAACCTTAGTTTTATTTTAATATTTTATTTATATATTTATTTATTTATTGAAACAGTGTCTTACTCTGTCACCCAGGCTGGAGTGTAGTGGCACAATCATAGCTCACTGCAGCCTTCAACTCCTGGGCTCGAGTGATCCTCCAGCTTCAGCCTCCCATGTAGTAACTGGGATTATAGGCACAAGCCACCTTACCCAGTTAATTTTTTTTTTTTTTTTTTTTTTTTTTTGCATTTTTGTTGAGACAGGGTCTTGCTGCGTGCTCAGGCTGGTCTAGAACCCTTGAGCTCAAGTGATCTTCCCTCCTCAGCCCCCCAAAGTACTGAGATTATAGGCATGAGCCACCCTGCCTAGCCAAGACTTGAGTTTTATTCAAAGCTACGAAGACTTTGGAGTTCAGCTTTATTATAGAACAGTCAAGTTTGCTTTAGTTTGTCTAGATTTTGATGGATTCTTTGGAATTTCCATTTGTGGCCATGTTAATAAGTATGCTCAAGTAATGTGGAAGGATAAATTGGCCCATGGAAGAAAGTCAGCCTCCTCCAAATATATTAGGGATGATTATTTAAATGCCTTCAGGATATTCCTCAGGGGACCTTGAGATAGCCATGTTTTTCCATGGGCCTGTAAAGAAAGAAGACACAAAACCTTGTTGCTTACACAGAGTTCAAAATCTCAGAAATGCTGGCCGCCGAAGTCCCCTTATTTATTTATTTAGAGACAGGGTCTCGCTCTGTCACTGTGGCTGGAATGCAGTGGCGAAATCTTGGCCCACTGCAACCTCTGCCTACCAGGTTTAAGCGATTCTCCTCCCTCAGCCTCCTGAGTAGCTGGAATTACAGTTGTCCACCACCATGCCCAGCTAATTTTTGTATTTTTAGTAGAGATGGGGTTTTGCTGTGTTGCCCAGGCTGGTCTTGAACTCCTGACCTCAAGTGATCCACCCTCCTTGGCCTCCCAAAGTGCTAGGAGGCCGAGCCAGAAGTCCCTTTCTTTAAATAAACTTTACATAAAGTCCCAAGAAGAGACTCTTGGCACAAAAGAATATAACATATTCTTGGACCCAACTGTATAAGAATCTTCCAGCTTGCAGCACAAAGGCAGCCCAGTCCTCAATGAAAGTTTAAAGGGAGCCTGACAGATTTATGTGAGAGCAATGTCCATTTAAACCATTTAAACAACAATATGAATCTTGTGCAAAGTGTAGCTCCCATTTCATTGAGAGAAGAGGAAATGATTAAGAGAGGGGTAGAGGAAACACTGAGGAGTTGTGTCTGGCCATGCTGCTTTCAGTTATCTACTGCTAAGTGCATCTTATTTATTTCATCTTTTTTTTTTTTTTTTTTCACTGATGCAGAACTTTGCAAGAGTAAAGATGCAAGTAACCATGTCGCTGGCATCTTTGGTGGGCAGAGCACCAGACTTTAATGAAGAGCACCTGAGAAGATCCCTGAGGACAATTTTGGCCTATTCAGAAGAGGACACGGCCATGCAGATGACTCCTTTTCCCACCCAGGTACGCCAAAGCACATACCTTGTCTCATACATGAGTCTTGGGTCTGCCACCTATTATGTATGTATGTATGTATGTACATATATATGCAATTTATATATAAATATACTTATATAACATTTGCAAGTATTTATTGTCCAATATGCATGTGCTCTCAGCACTATGAGAGGTTTTAAAAAGAAATACATCCACCACTGTCCCCAGTCTCAATATGCTAACAGTCTGTTTGGAATGCTCAGTATCAACACAATTAGGAGGCAGTACAAGACAAATGATACATAAGTGCCAACTGTGTGGTCAGGAACTAAATGCTATGTAAGGTTAGAGGAAGAGAGGTCGTGATCAATAAACAGTCTGGTGGCCAGGAAAGCCTGCGAGGAGGGATAAGATTAAAGGCTGGGGTAGGATTCAGTTAGGCAGGGAAAAAGTGAGGGGGAAATTGTGAGTAGTTGAAAGAATGCATTATTTGTGTCTGAAGGGTTGGTAAAGGGACCAACTTGTCTGGTGAGGGGTAAGGAAGGGCCGAGTCTGAGAGAGCTTGTAAACAAGGTTGTCCTAAGGAAACTTGTAAGGACAGTAATCTCTTCCGTGTCCATTACAATGACCATGGAACTCTAGCCTGTCCCATTTATCTTTTAACTCCAGCTCCTAGCCTGCTCTGTGGTAGGGTCTTAATTAAGTGAGAATAAATGAATGAATGTTTTCTTTTGTTCCCTTAGTCTGAGAACCCTATTTCCAGAATCTATTTTGCCCTCTCAGGCAATGTTGCATCCTCATTCTCAGAACCTTTTTTCTTCCTCTACATCACATCCTTCCTCTCTCATTTCATCTTGACCATACTCCTTTAATTTCATCATTTGTGTAGAGTTATTCACCAACAAGACCAATCAAAATATGGGCAGTTTAATAAAGGCCTTCAGTGCCTTCACTCAGTGAAATGACTTTAGCGGTAGAAATTTTAGGAGCCATGACAAGCTGGCAGAGGGGAAGGGGGCTAAGATAACATTCTATGACTGGGTCACCTGCCAGGGTCTATAGATCAAGTCATAGTCTCTCATTGTTTTGTACTGCAGGCTCCGCTGGACCTCCACTGTTGGCTTTTGTAATTAAGAATAATGGTTACAAGAGATCGTAAAATCTCTGAAGCCCTGGGAAGATCCAGGAGGCTTCTGAGACATGGAACTCAAGCTGAGGTCCTAAACTGTTTCCTACTTGGTATAAAAAGCCCTGATATTCCTGAATAGAGTTTATAACTTTTCAGGTTACAAATAACTGAAACTGGTTCAAACTCATTTAAACAAAAATGTTGGAGATAGAAATAGTATGAGGATTCAGGCAGATTTATGAATCTCAAGGGCCAACACACATCCAGGTCTCATAAGCACCTTGGCTGGCGAAGATGAAAACTATAGAGTCAGGTCTGGATGACTCCGCCACCCCTAGTTTCTGCTGCCCTCCGATCCAACCCTTCCCATGGCTTCCCCTTGCATTTCAATGTAATCCTAGCTCTTCACATGGGACTACAAAGCTAAGATTATTTTGAGGCTTACACTTTTTGCAGGTGGAGGAACTTCTCTGTAATCTGAATAGCATCTTATATGACACGGTGAAAATGAGGGAGTTTCAGGAAGATCCTGAGATGCTTATGGATCTCATGTACAGGTAAGCTTTCCTGACACACTCAAGGGGCATCACTTGGGGGTCGAGGATTTGTCACTGTGGAGTTCTTACTTATGTAATGATCACAGCTAACATGGATATAGTGGTTTGGATGATTGCCAAATAATATATAGAAATTAAACATTCAGCGTAGGTTAATTCATATGTAAGTTTTCAGAAGGATCTCCCTAATTTAAAGTGAGGCATTATTTAATAACACTATCTTCTACTTGCCACGGAATCAGAGAAAAGAATAATGAACTGTTATTGGAATTATTTTCTGTATGGCTTTTTTCCAATTATATTCAGACATACATATATAGTTTTACTTTAGATTTTTTATGCATAGTTTAAAACTTGGTCTTCCAGTCCTTGTTCAGGAGAAATTACTTACAGAGGCAAAATTGTCCAGATGCAACATCATAACAAAGTGCAATACTTTCTTGTCTTCTGTTTTATTTTGACAGAAAGGAAAGAAAAGGCAGAAAATTGCCTGAGAGCCATTAAAATAGACATCATGTTATCAAGTATTTTTTCCCTGTAAGGCTTTTACTAAGTACTATTTCTTGGAGGTCAGCACAGCTTAAACATGGAATAAAAATAGTTGGACTAATAAACGTTTTCTTCTCTCTCGTTTTCTGGAAATGTAGGGCAAAATCTCAGGTGGAGGGGTGCGGAGAACTCTGGGGGAGAAAAAAAGAAAAGGTCACACAAAGTAGAAGAAGAGTGTCATTAACCCACTGTCCTCAAAACTACTTCTCAATCTGTCTGCAGAATTGCCAAGAGTTACCAGGCATCTCCTGATCTGCGGCTGACCTGGCTCCAGAACATGGCAGAGAAACACACCAAGAAGAAATGCTACACGGAGGCCGCCATGTGCCTGGTGCACGCTGCTGCGTTAGTAGCTGAGTATTTGAGCATGCTGGAGGACCACAGCTACCTGCCCGTGGGCAGTGTCAGCTTCCAGGTAGGGTGTGTGCAGCTTTTTCCTTAGAGCAGTGGTTCTCAACTGGGGCGATTTTGTCCCCCAGCCCTGGGGACATTTGGCAATGTCTAGATACATTTTTCACAGGTTATCACAACTGGGGTGGGTGGGTAGGTGCTACTGGCATCTGACTGGTAGAAGCCAGGATGCTGCTAAACATTCTGCAAGAGGAGAGCTCCCCCAACAAACAATTATCTGGCCCCAAATGTCTGTAGTGCTAAGGTTGAAAAATCCCAAGTTCATACATTATATTTACCTCTTCTAATTGCTTTCCCATCGTCGTTGGGTTTTGTTTTTTTAATTATTGTTTACAGTAATGGCACCTAGCCATTATTAATAGCACTTTAGGGAGACATTTGCAAACACTTTCACATGCATGGCTTCATTTGAACCTCCCCGTAAAGCTGTGAAGCAGCTAGGTAGGGAAAGTGTTATTACTCCCACTTCACAGATGAGAGAACTGAGAGAGCAACTTTTCTAAGGTCATTTAAACTCTTTTTCAAAGATTGTAGTTGACACAGTATACTGACATCTGTGAAAGTTTGGAAAACATTGGATAAATGATTTTCCTCCTGGCCCATTCATCTGATTCCACTCTCCAACTTTGGAGGGGCCCACTCTCCAATCCAAAATCAACAAAAAATCAAATTGACCTGAGAAGGGAAACAAAAGGCTGAATCAGTACCCTTAGGATAAGCTGAAAATTACCCACAGTTGGCAAAGGGAAATTGTCTGCCAGACCTAAAAGCTGGCTCAGATGGGGAAGCTCAGTGGCCACTTAAAGTGTTCTTACTGAATAGTTTAATACAGCCTTTAGAGAGAGAGAAAATAAAAAAGCACAATGTTGGGTACTTTTTTTGTAAGAGGCAAATTTGTAGAGATGACCATCCCTGAAACCGTGAACAATATAGCTATAGTAATAGAGTGTTTTTCAAGCCAGACTCACGAAGTCATTTACAAGGGTTTGTATTATTCTTGTTTGAATTTACATGGCTGATTTTATGAAAGGCTTTGTTCTTGTTATTGTTCTTCAACACAATTTTGTGATGTTGTGTGAACCAGAAAGAAAGAACAATTCAAAGTAGCTTTCCCAGGCCTAGAGAATAAGTCACCAAAACTACGCTGGTGGAGCCAGGAGCTTCTCGTTTCCCAGAACGCAGCAAAGCTGGGTATTGCCTCCTGTGAATAACTCCTCCTTTCTTATGGTCCTCAAGAACAAAAATAGTTATTCTGTCATTTCATGCTTGGCAAATGAATTTTCTTCCTAATTCAGAAATGTTTGTTATAAAAGCTGATAATTAAATCTCATCCAAAAGCGTAAAAATAACAACTGATTTCAAATCACATAAAAGTGCACAAGGAAGTTATATGAGTGATTTTAGATGTATCTGCTTCTTTTCTCAAATTTATTTTGACTATTTGATACTATCAACAATAAATATTATAGTACTCCTCTTTCAATTCCCAGGAAATTGTAAGATTTAGCCCTTCATATTGTTTCATTTACTAAACTAATTTATAATTCTTTTTTTCCTTTTTCCTGTGACTATATTTGATTTAATATTTATCACTTAAATATCAATTGCATTTCATTATTGACTTTTATATTTAGTAAGCCTTACTGTCCTAATTTTACCTAGAATTCAATGGATTTGCTAACAATGACATGCCAAAGTGAGACAGAATTATTATTACACAATCAACAGAAACATCCCACATTATCCCAACAGGGGGGCATACAGCCCTATCTGTTCACATATCTTTATCCATTGATTCCTTCTTTTAGAGAATATTGAATACTTATTCTATCCTCATGAACGTTACATTCTAACCAGAGAGATACTGTATAACTAATTATTCCAGTCTTTATTCAGTTATAATTATGAGAAATACTGTTAAAAAGAGGCACAAAATATTGTGAGCATTTATGGTCCAGGCCCTGTGAGTTGGGGAAGGGTGAGGAAGTTGAAAAGGAAGGCAGAAGAAACTGAAGTGTGAGGGCTTCATGATGTACAGGAGGCAATGAGTTAGGTGTTCTCAGCTACAGAAGAGAAGCCAAATTATATTAATGTGTATGAGTGAATTCGTATTTCTCTCAAATGAGACATACCAAATCAATTTGGAAATGTAGCTGGCAAGTGAAAGAACACCCAACCCAGACTGACAGAAGGTAAAAATGGAATTTATCAGCCTGTATGAGGGACGTGAGCCTGGAGTAGCACCTGCCATACTGGACCCAGGGGCCCAAACAATGTCAGCAGATCTCAGTGTCATCACCATTTCCCACCTCTGCCATCTGTCGTGTCAGCTTCATTCTTCACAGCCTTCCCACACCACAGTTTAGGTTTACATCTCTAGGTTCAAGCCTAGGAGAGAAGAGAGATGCCTCCTTTCTAGCAGTTGCAGAGAAAGCCTCAGTGCATCTTATTGATCCTGTTCAGGTCCTGTGCTCATCCCTGAACCAGCCATAGTGGCCAGAGAAATAGAGTGCTCTGATTGACCCAGGGCCACAGGTCCACACCTGGAGTTATGGGTGATTTCTTCGAGGAAAGAATTCTAGACAGCATTAACAACAGACGTCCAGTGTTGATTTTGCAAATGCTCTTTGCTTTGATTTTCAACCTTGTTCTGCTCCAATGAAATTGAGCTTTTGGAAAAGATTGATAAGCTAGAGATAAATAAATATGTGCAAGGAAAATAACTTTGAGGTCACTGAATTCCAGGAAACTGAGATCACTGAAATTCTGTGTCCCAGAGTGCGATATTTATTTCACAACTGTAGATATGGACACATTCTTAGATACTGCTGTTACTTGTACCTCCCTGATTCTGAAGCCAAGAAAGTCTGCAGAATCCTTTTCCTCTGACTACAGCTAATGAGGCTACATAGCTTCAAATCTGTTCCTCTAATGTGGAAAATTGCATACAATTCTAATAGTATCCTGGGTTATTAAATGCTTTCAATTGAATTTCTTGGACCTTCTGTTGTCACAGAAACATCGTAATATATAGGCCAGGTTTGGAAGAAAGAGTGGCCACAAGGACTGGCCACTTGAAAGCCTCCTCCTATAATCCTAAAACTATGTTACAGTATTGCATGTGAAGGGATAGGGCTATCTGTGACAACTATGGACTGATTGATTGCTAAGGCTGATTCACTTGCTCTTGTTACCAGGCCAGAAGGCTAACAGCTTTTAGTTCACAAGCCAACTCTGCTCAGTTAGTAGCGGCTGACTGAAGCACTATGCTGAAGAATTTTGAGACTATATCCAAGCTCTGGGGAAAAGTACTATAGTTGATTAGTTATGCCCACCATGATTACAGCCATAGGAAGGAGTGGCATGTGTGCCACCTGTTTGTAATTCCTAAACTGGGAAGGTTTCCCATTTCTTCTCTTTTCCATATGCATTTCTTCCATAGCTGTGAGCTAAGAATGATTCTTGACCTGTCACGTATTCACTGCCAGGGCCAGTGCTAGGGTGAGGAGGCACTCACCCTCAGGGTCAAGCAGGTACCAGATCAGTACTTCCATGGCCCTAAAAGCAAGGACCTCTCTAAATTTTATGTCTTGGATTTCTTTTTTTTTTTTTTTTTTTTTTTTTTTGAGACGGAGTCTGGCTCTGTGGCCCAGGCTGGAGTGCTGTGGCCGGATCTCAGCTCACTGCAAGCTCCGCCTCCCGGGTTCACGCCATTCTCCTGCCTCAGCCTCCCAGTAGCTGGGACTACAGGCGCCGCTACCTCGCCCGGCTAGTTTTTTGTAGTTTTTAGTAGAGACGGGGTTTCACCGTGTTAGCCAGGATGGTCTCGATCTCCTGACCTCGTGATCCGCCCGTCTCGGCCTCCCAAAGTGCTGGGATTACAGGCTTGAGCCACCGCGCCCGGCTATGTCTTGGATTTCTTACTTTTTTCACCCTGACCATGGTCTCTGCATGCTCTGCTAGAGGATCTAAATGCAATGTTTTTATAAAGGAAAAAATGCATGGAAACTAAATGTTCAGGAAGACACACACACACACACACACACACACACACACACACACCCCACACACACAGTAACTGCTGCAATGCCATGAAAACTTCCCTAATGAAGACAGCCTCGCTTGCTGTTGTCGTATGTCATGGCTATTTATCTGAAAGTCAACTCCAGAGTAGAAACATACTTCAGAAAAACACCACTGGAAGGCAGAGGTCCGCTCGGTGAAACGGGGAGTCTGGTTAGTGTTAATTGGCCTTTGCCTTTTGAAAACCAAGACACCAGCCCTGTGTCCCTTAGGGTTGTTTCACTAAAGTAACTCAGCTGTTGTGACATTGAGGTAATTGTCCTTTCTATGAAATCTCCTAATGGTTAAAAAGAAAAACGTGAGGTTTGAAGACCAGTTGCTCAGTGTGCCCCTTCTAAATGAATGGCAGACTGATACTCTTGGGGTAGAGTTACAGACCTCATTTAGTCACAGCCTTGGTAAGGATCTGCACACCAGCTTCCTGCTTTCCCCGTTCTGGGTTCCTGTGGTCTCTTACTAGTCTGGTCGCCCTGTTCTCTAGGCTTATACTGTGGTCTCTTTCAGAATATTTCTTCCAATGTGCTGGAGGAGTCTGTGGTCTCTGATGACACCCTGTCACCTGACGAGGATGGGGTGTGCGCAGGCCAGTACTTCACCGAGAGTGGCCTGGTGGGCCTCCTGGAGCAGGCTGCAGAGCTCTTCAGCACGGTCAGTACCCAGAGGGCATCCCGGGGCCTGGCCTCCCACACTCCAGCTGGACTTGGGGTGCTGGGAACACCTGGTCTTAATGGCCCAGTCAGCCCCACTCCCTGAGGACACATGCCAGGGTGTGCAGGGCAGGGGATGGGCCTGGGGAGGACTTTGATGTATGCAAATTGCATGAGCTCCCCAAGGGAGCTGAGACAGCCTTTCATCACAGTGCTGGTCTGGGCTTCACTGCATGCTCATTGGCTGGGCAGCAGTTTCACAGTATTATTTCCATTTAATAGGGGTGGGACTAAGCCACAGAGAGGTGAAATGGCTTGCCCAGTGTTACACAATAAATGATGAGGCATGTTTTCACTCCCTCATTTTTCCTCTCAGAGAAAAAAAAAAATAGGGAGGAACCACTGAGAGGAGAGAGAAGGAATACACAGTGTCTTCCCTCCCAGCCACTGTACAGTCTGAAGGATCATCACAGACCAGGACCAGCTTCCAGAAATGTGGGCACAGAAACCACTGAGACTCGTCTGGTTAACTTAATCTGGATCTAAATACTCCTAGTATATATACTAGAAAAATATATAGAGAGGTGAAGTCACTGAGATTCAGGGCAAAGAGGAAACACTGTTGTCTCTTTTCTTTTCTTTTTTCTTTTTGTGTTTTTGATACAGAGTCTCGCTGTGTCACCCAGGCTGTAGTGCAGTGGTGCAATCACAGCTGACTGCAGCCTCTGCCTCCAGGATTCAAGCAACTCTCCTGCCTCAGCCTCCTGAGTAGCTGGGATTACAGGCGTACACCACCACACCCAGCTAATTTTTTGTATTTTTAGTGGAGACAGGATTTCACCCTGATGGCCAGGCTGGTCTCAAACTCCTGGCCTCAAGTGATCTGCCCACCTTGGCCTCCCAAAGTGCTGGAACTACAGGTGTGAGCCACCACGCCCACCTGTTTTTCATTTTAATAATCTCCTTCCTCCTTTAAATTTTAAGCCAAGAAAGTATTCGATACTTTCCTATATTTAGCTGACTCAATTTTGTTTTCATCTATACTATACTCATCCTTATTTTCCAGTTTTTATTTCCAAGTTTCCTGTCTACGATTTTATGTATTTTAATTACTGTTTTAACTATCTTCTCTCTATTCCTGCTTTCCTTTTCAGGATTCAGAAAATGTTTAATATACTCTCATTTTTCCTCAAACTCAAGAAAATGAATTAGAATCCTACTAACTCTCTGGAGGCATACATTTAGCATCTGGCTAGAGGAGGACCTCTGATGAAATTTAAATATACTAAAACTGCCTTTCTGAATTGCTGTTAGTCCTTGCTACCAAACTTCTCTCCTGTTTTTGGTTTTTGTTTTGTTTTGTTTTTGTTTTCATTTTTGAGGCAGAGTCTTGCCTTGTCACCCATGCTGGAGTGCAGTGATGCAGTCTTGGCTCACTATAGCTCCAACCTCCTGGGCTCAAGCCATCTTCCCACCTCAGCCTCCCAAGTAACTGGGACTACAGGAGCATACTACCACACCTGGCTGATTTTTAAATTTTTTGTAGACATGGGGTCTCCCTGTGTTGTCTAGGATGATCTAAACTTCAGGGTTCAAGTGATCCTCCTGCCTCAGCCTCCCAAAGTGCTGGGATCACAGGCATGAGCCACTGCACTCAGCCAGTACTTTTTTTTTTTCCCCCAAGAGCTCTTCTCCCTACTTATCACCATACAGGACTACTTAGCGAGGTGTCTAGTTTTGAAGGCTACCACTGTCCCAAAAATGCTCAGATACCCGCCTCTTGCCCTGTAAAATACTGTGATACAACAATAAATTCACTCTCCAGCACATTGTTTGGGCAATGACCTCTGGTTGCTCTTCTTACGTTTCCAGTGGATTAAATTCTCTCTGATGCTCTTCTCCTCTTTCCAAGGGAGGCTTATATGAGACAGTTAACGAGGTCTACAAGCTGGTCATCCCCATCCTAGAAGCACATCGAGAATTCCGGAAGCTGACACTCACTCACAGCAAGCTGCAGAGGGCCTTCGACAGCATTGTGAACAAGGTAGCGGGGGGAGGCTGGCTGGCAGGTCCTGTTACCTGGTGGCAGATGGCCCTATCCTACAGATGCTTAGCCATTCTTCCTCTCCAGGGAGTGATTTACCTTTAGCACATTGCTTTTGCTCTCACCTGTCAAACAGAAGAGGGCTGGAATTCCTCTAACAGAGGACCAAAATTCCAAATGTGAAAACATACAGCTTAAATTACTTTATAACCAGGAAATGTAAGAAATTTTTAAGTTTACTTAAAAGAAGGCCCAGGAATCTTTCATGGGATTTCTTTTGTTGTTACTCTGAAGTTTATTCCATAAGCATTAATTTTTTTAAGGAGTAATTTCTGTTTACATCAGCCACAGGAGTCAAATGCTTTGTTAACACAACGAAAGACCCCTGCGCTTTGCAACTCAGTGGCTCCTCAGAATGGCATAACTAAAGAGAGCTTTTTATATTTTGTTCCTCAGGATCATAAGAGAATGTTTGGAACCTACTTCCGAGTTGGTTTCTTTGGATCCAAATTTGGGGATTTGGATGAACAAGAATTTGTTTACAAAGAGCCTGCAATTACCAAGCTTCCTGAGATCTCACATAGACTAGAGGTAAGAAAAGTGATTCTGTGTGCTTGACCTGGTACACTTTACAAAAACAAGTTAGAGTGGGTCATTACCAAAAATAAACAGAGTTATGAATTCATCATTGATCTCTACGTAAAGTTTTCCCCTTTGCATTTATAAAAGGCAAAGTAGAAAGGTATTAGGTGAGATCATGAGGTGATGTAAGATTTTAATAGTTTTTCCCTAAAACTCTGTGTATGCTTTTCACAGTTTGTAATTTTATATGGTGAATATTTATTTTCAAGTCTGTGCAAAATTCAATGGAGGTCATGTGCTTTCTTATCACCCTTTCCAAATGTTAGTATTTTATACTAGTAGATAGAGAGTAATAGAGTTTTTCAACGTGAAGTTTACCATCTTGACTTTGAAGTAATCTAGCCAAATGACTGAATCACCCCTAGATAATGGTGAGGCCATCCTTTAGGTATCACTGGATGGCACCTGGGGTCATTCTGATTTGGAGCTACTCGGCAGTAGCCATACCATGGGCAGTGGCCGGCCCAGCTCTAACCTGCCAGTGACATTTGGTCCACAATATAACAGAAAAGTGTAGCATGTCATTAGAAGCAAAGCTGAAAGCATGGAGAAAAAGAGAAACAGCCTAGAGAAAGGTCAGGACAAAGGAAACACAGGTTGTAAGGGCCAAACACTAAGAACTCAGTCAAAGGTGCCTCCCCGAAAAAACCTTCTCAAGCACATTTGGGGATTGGGATGAAAAGGAATTTGTTTACAAAGAGCCTGCAATTACCAAGCAGGACTGGGGTCCTTTGAACTGCTCACAGTTAACCAAAGATTCACTCCTTGGGTTTCATTGCTTTGAATTTGTGCCCTCCTATGAGTGTAAAACTTAAAACGTTTGTGTTGCCTAATGACTTCTTACACTCTCCATCCATGCAAAAAAAGACGAGAAGGTTTATCCTCACTTGACTCAAAGAAGCCATTGCCCAGAGTGGCTGGGTGAGTTCCCCCAAAACTGTTTAGCACATGAGAAAAAGAGCGAGCAATTGACCCAGACCACTTGGTTCCCTATATTGTTTCCCCTACTTAGAATTAGAGGTATATATTTTATCTTCTTGTGCACTGTGATTTGCCACAATATGGGAAGCCTGGTGACCTCTAAGTTCCCAGGGTACAGAAGGCGAGAAGTAAAGAGTGTGATACCCCAGGAGATACCTCAGCAAATACAGTGATATTAGCTGAATTAGAGGCCAAGCATACATCTTATAGGGAAGCATATACCAGTTGACAGTGCTATTTTTATTTTTGTCTTAGGAAATGCTGAACTTTGCTCATTAGCTCAGAGGGACTCTCAATAATCAGTGAGCATCATTCTACTGTGTACTTGTTCCAAACTTACTTCACTTCCAAGAAGACGAAGAGTTGTATGATGTTAAAATAACCTTTATAAACTGTTGGTTCTTCTTACCTAGGCATTTTATGGTCAATGTTTTGGTGCAGAATTTGTGGAAGTGATTAAAGACTCCACTCCTGTGGACAAAACCAAGTTGGATCCTAACAAGGTATTAAAAAATTTACAAAAAATAACCGTCACGCCCTAAATCCCTTCATTCTCTACCCAAGAATACATAATGATCTCATCTATCTGGACTCTCCAAGTCACTGAATGCAGCAAACCTTTTTGTCTAGAGTTCAACTACTAATTGGTCAGATCCTAAAGAAAAGATAGTCAAAGGCAAGAATCATAATAGGAGCTACCATTTATTAAGCACCAACTGTGTATCTGGAACTGCATTAGGCCCTCTACATGTATCATTTTATTTCATCCTGCAACAACCCTTGGAAGTAGGTTTTGTTGTCCCTATTTTAGAGATGAGAAAACTGAGACATAGAAGAGTCAAGCACCTTTCAAGGTCATGCAAGTGGCAGAGCCAGTACTCAGACTTGGGGTCTGCTGCTTCTAAGCCCCTACTCTTCAGCACGGCTCTTTACTGCCTTTTTATAAAGCCTTTAAACTGTCCATTTCAAACATGTGAAAAAGATGCGAATTTCCCGGTGACAACATTTATTGGCTTCCTTCTTGAGGCTGCAAGTATTCCTTCCAGCCAACTACAGGATCACTGTGCTGTTGGGGGAATGGTAAAAAGGCCTTGGGTTTGGGTTTCCTCACTTTCACAAGAGGGCATGTTCCATTTCACCCCAAACTGGGTGTACAGTTCTGATGCTAACACTTGGAGGGAGCATCAGCTCCCACAGGTTAAAGGCTCAGTCCTCCTCAAGACTGCCCTGACTTCAGATGCCAGCTTCAAGCAGGACCCCCAGGCCACCCGCACTTCTGATCAGCCAGCTACAAATTTGGAAGTTTCTCTAACCTGTTAGCTTGAAAATAGGAGAAAACAAAACAAAATAATAATGATGATGATAATAATAATAATAATAATTTGGGAGTTTCTATGACACCTCTTAGATTAAATAATTCACTGCAATGACTCACAGAATTCCAAAAAGTACTCTGGTTACTATCAGAGTTTTATGATAAAGGGTGAACATCTTTTTTGTCCCTCTGTTTATGGCTTCCTGGCTCATCGGTGTGTTCTCCAACCAGGAAGCTCCACCAAGTCTCAGTGTCCAGAGATTTTGTTGGGGTTTCATTATGTAGGCAAATTGAACACAATCTCCAGCCCCTCTCCTGTCTCCAGAGGTCATCCAGTTCCTACCCTGTAATCACAGAATTGGTCTTTTTGGTGACCACTTGGCATCCTGAAGCTGTCCAGGGGCCCAGCATGAGTCACCTCATTAGCATCACAAAGACACCCATCACTGAGGAAATTCCAAGTGTTTCTGAAGCTCTGTACTAGGAAATGGAGACAAAGACCAGACATATTCTTTATTATACTGCAGGCTGATGCTGCCCACTCAGTCCAACTCACAGGCAGACATGTCCATGAATGAGCTTTGTAAGTTACTGGAAATAATGTAAGTGCGAGGTATCATTAAGGGCCCTGGGACAGAGGACCATTCACCATCTAGCAAACCTAGAAAATGAAAGGTCCAAACTCCCAGTTCCATCTTCCAGGATATGAGGAAGATTATGGAAGAGGGGAAGAATTGGCCAAATTAAAGAGTTTGTTTTTCTACATTTTTCAGAACACGTTCTCACTTAAGACACATTCCCAGGCCTAGGCTTGAAAGCAGCGACTGTGGTAAGAGTTTAGTCTTCAGACACACATGTCTGGGAGATGGAGTTGGCCGTGTGCCCACAGTGATCTGTACATAGCACAAGCTGTGAAAGACGTGACCTCCCTGAGCCAAGGTGCCCTTTTCCCCTCTTTTAAAATTCCCAGGGTAGGTTGTGAGCATTTGGAATGAGAGTCTGAGCCCAGAATTACAACCAGATTTCATTGTACTAAATAGTGATTTACAGTCTGAAGTCAGTGACCCCACCCATCCCCTTCAGTGGGTGAGTGTCCCAGCATCTGGACTCATGGTCACTTTTTTTTTTTCTAAGAGGTTGTCTTCTTTAATGAGTACTTATTCGCTCTGTGTTTGAGAGTGGAGGTGATGTGAGTGTGTGTTTAAATGAGGTCTAGGCAGTAAAATTCAGTTTAGGTGTTTAGTTTTATGAGTTTGGACAAACACATGTAACTACCTTCATAACCAAGACATAGAACAGATCTACCGCTCCGAAATACTTCCCGTGCCCATTGCTAGTCCATGTTTTAGTAGTTTGTCTCTTTTGAATAGCAGTTTGCAAACTCTCATACCAAGGCTTCCACTGTGGACCAGTTTGCTCTGCTAGGAAGGTGTGGCCGGTGGCCCTGACTCTCCCCACAGGCACATTCCCCTCTCCCTCCTTGCAGCCCCTTCTCTCCTTGGGGGTGGAGAGGAGGAACTTCTGCTGGCCACATTCTCCCCTGCATCTGTAGCTTTTCTGCACCTGGCAGGGTGGTGCTGGCACGCCGTGTTCCAGCATGCCCCTTCATTGCGTCAGGGATGGCTGTTTGCAGAATAGCTCATCTTCTCCCTCCCTGCCTTTCCCCCCTCAGGCCTACATACAGATCACTTTTGTGGAGCCCTACTTTGATGAGTATGAGATGAAAGACAGGGTCACATACTTTGAGAAGAATTTCAACCTCCGGAGGTTCATGTACACCACCCCGTTCACCCTGGAGGGGCGGCCTCGGGGAGAGCTGCATGAGCAGTACAGAAGGAACACAGTCTTGACCACTATGCACGCCTTCCCCTACATCAAGACCAGGATCAGCGTCATCCAGAAGGAGGAGGTAATGCGCCCAAGGGAGTGGCCACCACTGGATGAGTGGGCCTGGGTGGCCTCCCAGGAGGACACACAAACCTCCTTCACAGTGGACTGGACTGAAAACAAGGAGGGATGCACTTGAAATATGATTATATGGTTGTCCTTTCACTCTCATGGTGCCAGAAAATCCCATTTAGGCAGCTACATATTTTATAGCACTATTGTATATTAAATATTTAAGATTTTTAAGTTATATCTTTAGTATAAGTATGTTTATATATTTAATTATAATATTTAATATATATTTCAATTATAAACTTGTACAACATATATATTTACATTTTAAATATTTTATATAAAATTTTTCTGTATTTAAAAGCTTAGCGGTGATTCAAGCATAGTTGTGCTGTTAATTATTGGAGACAGGACCTGCACGTGGGCAGCCCCAGTGAGTTGGTGGTATGCTGTGGAAAAGGGCCACGTGAGGCAGACAAGTTCACTGACTAGCTTCTAGTCCCACCTTCCTCCTGTGATTTTAAACAAGCTACGTATCTTCAGTTTCTTCACCTATACATTAGCAGGAAAGACCTCTAAGTGCAATACAAGACTATACTCATTTTATTAGTAAGAGGACTGGTCAAGAAGGTCTCTCAAACCACAGAATTGTTCAAAATTCTATACACCATAAACAACTTATTATTCTTTAAAACGCATACATATACATTTATTTGTCATCCTTTTTATGCAGGGCCACAGACTTCTCCCTGACTATGGGTTTGCTGATCACACTTCAGCCTTTTCTTTTATAAACCACACCCATAGTGCTTTGTCCATGATTTTCAGTTTTGCTTTGTGTAAGCAGAGTGAGAGCTTAAAGATCCTTGTTAAACAATTTGAGAGCAGAAGCCTTCTGGATTTTTATGATTTTTTTTTTCTCCCCTAGACTTTGACAGTGGTCTTGTGCACACCTAATATGACAGGAATTTTTGTAGCAACTCACTTTCATAATGTCTTGTCCAAGCACTTGGCTTGGTTTCCATAGAAACAACTTTTTCCTTCTACACCCATAGCTCACCAGTTTCTCCATTATCTAATTAGATTGGGTCATTAAAATAACAAGTATAACAGGCATAATCAAGTTGGTGAAGAAACACAGATGAATTGTGGTGAAGATACACCTCGTCAGGCAGAAGCAGAAATAGCTGAGCTAATTGGAGAGTTGTCTACCAGGTAGTGTTCAGCCAGGTAACCACATCAGGGTGTGGGTTTGAAAGCCTGAAGCAGTGACTCAGTCAAGAGGAGGTGGGTTTAGAAGCCATCTGCTGTACTTCCTATACTTCTTGCTTTGGACTTTTGAACACTGAGACATTCTAGGCATAACACAGATGTAAACTCATGGTGCCCAAAAGCATTTCAAAACCTTTTCTTTTCTTCATTCCCGCCTTCCTTTCCTTTCCTTCCTTTCTTTCCTTTCGTTCTTTTTTTCTCTCTCTCTCTGTCTTTCTCTCTCTCTGTCTCTCTCTTTCTCTCCTTTTCATTTTTGAGATAGGATCTCCCTTTGTTGCCCTAGAATGCAGTAGCATGAACATGGCTCACTGCAGCCTCAACCTCCTACAGACAGGGGTCTCAACTTTGTTCCCCAGGCTGGTCTCAAACTCCTGGCCTCAAACGATCCTCCTGCCTCAGCCTCCCAAGGTGCTGGGATTACAAGTGTGAGCCACTGCACCAGCCTGAAGTTCTCTTGGCCATCCATAGTTCCCCAACAACCTCAACAACAGTTCTCAGCCATTTGCTAGGGCTATAGAACACAGTACCATAGACTGGGTGGCTTAAACAACTGAAACTTACTGTCTGCACAATTCTAGAGGCTAGAAGTTTGAAATCAAGGTGCCAGCAGTGTTGGTGCCTTCTGAAGGCTGTGAGGAAAGGGTTTGTTCCAGGCCTGTCTCCCTGCCCTGTGGACAGCCCTCTTCTCCCTGTGTCTCTTCACATCATGTTCCCTCTGTGTTTGTGTCCAGATTTCCTCTTCTCGTAAGGACACCAGTCATATTGGACTAGGGCTTACCCTGCTGGCCTCATTTTAACTTGATTGCCTCTATAAAGACTCTATCTCCAAATAAGGTCACATTCTGAGGTACTGAAGGTTAGGACTTCAACATATACATTTGGGGAGAACACAATTCAACCTATAACATTCAGAATAGACTCTACCCCAAACCAGCAGAACTTAGCAAATTGATTGATTGACCCTTAAGAGAATTCCATTTACTGGAAATTCACCCTCAGGGCGAGTTGGAGAAGGCACAGGTGATATCATAACACAGCTTGTGTTATGACAGGGGAGAAAATCTTGAGTGCTGTGCTTCTAATATAGCTTTCTGCATTATAAGTTGAGTAACATGAGGCTGTGCGCGGTGGCTCGTGCCTGTAATCTCAGCACTTTGGGAGGCCGAGGCAGGCGGATTGCCTAAGGTTGGGAGTTTGAGACCAGCCTGACCAACAGGGAGAAACTCAGTCTCTACTAAAAATACAAAACTATCTGGGTGTGGTGGTGCATGCCTGTAATGCCTGTAATCCCAGCTACTCGGGAGGCTGAGGCAGGAGAATCGCTTGAACCCAGGAGGCAGAGGTTGCAGTGAGCCGAGATCATGCCAGCCTGGACAACAAGAGTGAAACTCTGTCAAAGAAAGAAAGAAAGAAAGAAAGAAAGAAAGAAAGAGAGAAAGAGAGAAAGAGAGAAAGAGAGAGAGAGAGAGAGAGAGAGAGAGAGAGAGAGAGAGAGAAAGAAAGAAAGAAAGAAAGAAAGAAAGAAAGAAAGAAAGAAAGAAAGAAAGAAAGAAAGAAAGAAAGAAAGAAAGAAGGAAGGAAAGAAAGAAAGAAAGAAAGAAAATAAGTTGAATAACTTGCTCAATAATATGAAAGGCAACCTGACAGGGTAGAAAATACATGGACTTTGAATATAGACATACTTGTGATCGAATTATAACCTTCTCCCTTACTACCTGTGGCATTTGTGGAACTTAACCTTACAAATCCCCTTTTGACTGTAAAATGGAGAGTATAAAGAGGTTGTTGAAAGGAGTAAATGATAAATGTATCTAAAGTTCCTGGAACATAAGAAATCAAGAAATGTTAGGACCATCTCTCTTTTTAACCTGTTAAGAGTATTTTAAATTACTCTGAAAGTCTTTCTCTAGCTGCCTCTTCAAATCTAGGTGGCCTCTCTGTCACAGCTCCAGGCTTGTCCATAGCTTATGGCACCAGACAGTGACTTCCCTATGTTTACGTCTCATGTTCAGTTTGTTTTGACACCGATTGAAGTTGCCATTGAAGACATGAAGAAGAAGACACTGCAGTTAGCGGTTGCCATTAACCAGGAGCCCCCTGATCCAAAGATGCTTCAGATGGTGCTGCAAGGCTCTGTGGGAGCTACTGTAAATCAGGTAAGCAAAATCAGAGGGTGGTAGTTCCTCTGGTTCTTATTATTTGGGTTGTCATTATACTTCTGCACCCTCCTTCCTTGGGGTTGATGAGGACTTTGATCCATAGACAAACACAGAGATGTTCCTACACTTAGCCTGAACACTTGTGAGGTTTAGAAGACTTTTAGGAGGCCTCTTCCCTTTCATGTAACAACCCCAGGTAAAAAATCCTAGAGATGAGTGGCCCAGGTTTTAAGGAGCACCATTTTCTCAGAGGAGTCTCCACTTCGGGGCCAGACCTGACAATATATGATGCCAATCTGGAGTCCTGTTGAAGAATGCTTAGTCATGACCAATACATGCAGAGTCATTGCAGGGCTTGAGACTCACATACAAATGCCTATAGGAGAGAGGGAAAAGGATCTAGAACATCCAACTCTTGGGTCAGTCAGCAGATGAACCCAGCATGCCAAGGACCTTGACAACCAGGAATGACCTGGGACCTGACTTCTTAGGCCACTTCAGACAAGACTAGCTCTTCTTCTCAGACTTATTAGAACCTGACTCCCAAGTTCAGCATGGTGCTCAACCAGTCTCAGATGGAGGGAGCTACCAGCCTAATACCTCTGTCCAGTGGGCCTCCTTAATTCAATTCTAGATCTGTTCTTGTCCGCACTTCCACACTCAGATATTCAGTGAGCATCATGAGTCTTTTCTCATTCAGCATAATTGGATTTCCCCACAAAAATTCTGAGTGTACTTGACATCAAGGGAGCAGAAACAGAGAAATGCCTGTTACATTCCCAAGATCAGGAAAAAAATGAGGAAACTGTTGCCTTTGTAAGTGCCAACGCTTTGATAAAATGGAAGACTTTCCAAGCCCACAACCATGGTCTATCTGTATACTATGGATATCTCTGACTCAACCCAGCAGTTATGCAAAATGATGTTTGCCACGAGGGCAACTAGACAAGTGAACAAAAATGAATAGATCAAGGCAATCCTGATTTTTAGAAAAGCAACTCAAAGCACATACCATTTGATGTAGTTGTATTACATTTATATATGAATGAAAATCTATTATTAGTAGTATTTGATTAATAAAATAATATTTGGGGCCAGGCTTGGTGGCTCATGCCTATAATCCCAGCACTATGGGTGGCTGAGGTGGGTGGATCACTTGAGGTCAGGAGTTTGAGACCAGCCTGGCCAACATGGTGAAACCCCATCTCTACCAAAAATACAAAAATTAGCCAGCGTGGTGGCGGGCACTTGTAGTCCCATTACTTGAGAGGCTGAGGCAGGACAATCGCTTGAACCTGGGAGGTGGAGGTTGCAGTGAGTTGAGATTATGCCACTGAACTCTAGCCTGGGTGACAGAGTAAGACTCTCTCTTAAAAACATCAACAACAACAATAAAAACATCAACAACAATAAAAAAGAAAATAAATTTGGGCTGTGTACGGTGGTGCACATCTGTACACAGCACGTCTGTACACAGCAATTTGGGAGGCTGAGGTGGGTGGATCACTTGAGGCCAGGAGTTCAAGACCAGCCTGGGCAATGTGGCAAAATCCCATCACTACAAAAAATACAAAAATAGGTATAGGGGCACACACCTGTAGTCCCAGCTACTTGGGAGGCTGACGTGGGAGAATCACTTGAGCCTGGGAAGAGGAGGCTGCAGTGAGCAGAGATCATGCCACTGCTCTCCAGCCTGGGTGACAGAGCGAGACCCTCTCTAAAAAACAAAAACAAAAACAAAAAACACACACACAGAGAAAATACATTTATACTTCTGAGTATTCTTCTAAAATTTCAGACTCCTCCTAAGGAATCAAAGTTTCCTGAGATGTCCAAGACCTTCCTTGATTCTTTTTTGTTTATTTCAAACCAACTACAAAATTAAATGTTCAAACTAAAAAATCACTCCAATATTTTCTCTCAAGCAATTTAATTTCCTTCATATATATTTCTTTTTTTTTTTTTTTCTTTTTTTTTCCACCAGGGACCACTGGAAGTAGCCCAAGTGTTCTTGGCTGAAATTCCTGCTGATCCAAAACTGTATCGACATCACAACAAGTTGAGGTTATGCTTTAAGGAATTCATCATGAGGTAAGAAGGAAAACGGCTGGGAATTTCAGTAGAGCAGTGGTTCTCAAAGTGCAGTCTTAGACCAGCAGCTTCAGCATCACCTGAGAACTTGCTAGAAAGACAAAGTCTCAGGCACCCTCCAGACCTGCTGAATTGGAATCTCTGGAGGTGTGGCTCAGCAATGTGCGTTTTAACAAGCCCTCCAGGTGATCCTGATGCACACTGAAGTTTGAGGACCACTGCAACAGAGCAACACTATTTGAACTACTAATGAGTAATATGTAAACTATAAAATGCTTTTGTGGCTGGCATCCCGTGTGCCTCACCATCACTTGTTATAAAACAAGTATCATCATCTTCCTCATTTTACAAAAGAGGAATCGGAGGTTCAGAGAGAGGAGAGAATTTTACTTAAGGTCACACAGACAGTTGGCAGCAGAGCTGAGCTCAGACCAGGTCTTCTGAATCCAAATAGTCCACATGTCCATCAATGTGCTAATATTCCACTGATGCGCTAGAGTCCCAGAGGTTCTTTGCATTGGCAGTCTTTGTAGTGTTACAAGTCTTATATCTTATTTTTAGTAAAAATAGACACTGCCTCAAATTGAGAGAGGCAAGTTCTAAAACCGGGCTTTTCAAAGGTATTATCCTGTGACAGTTCTGCATGTCAGACGAGTCTCATCTCTCTTCCTAAATTCTGCAATGGCGCTGGCTTCAAGAGCAGTCAGTTAGGAGCTGGGTCTTTGGTTGAAGTCTTGTAATTTATTGCAATACAGACAGATATATTGGGTCTCCAATGGCCCTAAAAAAATGAGTATGAAGGATATGATGGCATTTCTCCTATACGAGAAAAGGACTTCAGAAAAATGCGTACCAATATTTCTTTTTATTCAAAACCTTAGAGAAGAATATTAAGTATAGGAATATCTTCACTTGGCAGATGGGGATAGAGGAGACTAAAGGTTAAAGTTTGCTAAATTCAATGAAAACTCATCAAAATGCTAGCATTTGTGGGGTTAGAGATATCTCCTTCACAGGCTTTTGTGAGAGGTCCACAACTTTGCTACATATACATGAGATGCACTGTGCCCGTCAGTGAATCACAGCCACTTGGTAATAGGATGTGTGTGTGGCCTTGTGTGTTTGTATTTGTGCATGTGTGTGAACATACAGATTATCTTGATTAATGTTTTGATATTTGAATTGTTTCCTGTATTTGACAACAATTCTGACAAAAAAAAGGTAGACTTTTTTTTTCAGTACATAATACATATCTTTTAAAAGGCTAGAAAATTATTTGGGGAATTATTTTATTATTTTATTTTATTTTGAGACAGGGTCTCACTCTGTCACCCAAGCTAGAGTGCAGTGGCATAATCTCGGCTCACTGCAACCAGCACTTCCCAGGCTCAAGAGATTCTCCTCCCTGAGCTTCTCACATAGCTGGGACTACAGACATGAGCTACCACACCTGGCTAATCTTTGTATTTTTAGTAGAAATGGGGTTTCACCATGTTGGCCAGGCTGGTCTTGAACTCCTGACCTCAAATGATCCACCTGCCTTGGTCTCCCAAAGTGCTGGGATTACAGACATAAACCACTGTGCCAGCCCTATTTTTTATTTTTCGTGGAGACAGGGTGTCACTATGCCATCTAGACTGGTCTTGAACTCCTGGGCTAAGAGATTGGGGGCTTTTAAAATTTTTTTTCATATATTTTTATTTAAGATTAATTATGGTTGAAGGCTTCCAAAGTTGACAATGCCCCAGGACCTCTAAAAGGACCTACGAAATGTTTAAAGAGCACTCACTATATTCCAGGCATGATATTAGTTATGGGAATACAGAGATCTGACTTGTTCCTCTGTTCTTGATGACAGGACATAGCTCTGCATGGCTGAATAACACAATGCAGCATACGCACAGAACTTTAAGAATGACTACCTACAGGAATATAGAGATCAGAAAAGAGAAATCAGTTTCAGGCTGGAGCGTTTGTGGGAGGCGTTATGGAAAAACACCACTTAAATCTTGTCTTAACTATATAGGTGGAAGACAGGCACTAGTGGGGAAGAGGGAGCCATGACAGTGACCCTGCCTGATCCAAGGTTTCATTTTCAGCTGTTTTAGTTACCCATGGTTTGAAAGTATTACTTACAATAAGATATTCTGAGAGAGAGAGAGACCACATTCACATAACTTTTATTTCAGTGTATTGCTATAATTGTTCATCTCTTACTGTATCTAATTTGTAAATTAAGCTTTATCATAAGTATGTATGTATAGGAAAAAAACATAATATATGCAGGGTTCGGTACCATTCGCTGTTTCAGGCATCCCCTGGGGGTCTTGGAACCTATCCCCGGGGATGAGGAGGACTGGGTACCAGTGAGTGGAACAGCAGGACCACGAGACTCTGTCAGGAATGCCTCTGATGCACCGGACTCCTCTAAGTCCACCTGGAGCAGCATGTTTTCATGAGCATGCTAGGACAAGGAGGAAAGATTGGAAACACGATAATAATGAGGCTATGAATAGAATTTAAATGCATAAGAAAACTTGTCAAGAGAGTGATTTTCATTTACTTAAGTTTGCCTCAATTTTTTCTACTGGTTATAAATCTTGCAATCTAGTATCTCATGGGTACGATCCTTTCCATGACTCCACCTAGGTAAAATGTACTTACAAAATCCCTACTAAACATGTGTTTCTCATTAGCTCCCAGCCCCAGGAAAAGTTACTCCCAAAAGAAACAGAGCCCAGTAAAACTAGTCCCAGGCAAGAGATACAAGAGTAAATGGACTTTCCTAGGATTGGTCCTTTTACAAAGTCATGCATTAGAGTTTCAATAACGATGCTACCATTCTCCCCAGATGGCCTGCAGAAATGTTGGATTTTCAAAATCAAATTCACCATTTTCAATGTTGTTCTCCTGCCCTTTTAATGGTGACTCCACATGGGAACCAGTCCCACCTTTCTCCCCGCTGGCTGGGCTGCTGCATTGTTCTAGGAATGCCAGGAGACTGTCAGTGCTTCCCAAACTTCACTGTTCTTATAAATCACCTGAGGATTTGTCAAAATGCAGATTTTGGCCTGATGTAGTGACTCCGCCTCTAGTCCCAGCACTTTAGGAAGCTGAGGTGGGAGGATTATTTGAGCCCAGGAGTTCAGGACCAGCCTGGGCAACATGACGAAACTCCGTCTCTTTAAAAAAATAGAAAAATGTAGCCAGGCATGGTAGTGGTGTGTGCCTGTAGTCCCAGCTACTCGAGAGGCTGAGGTGGGAGGATAGCTTGAGCCCAAAGAGGTCAAGGCTGCAGTGAGCCATGATTGTGTCACTGCACTCCAGCCTGGGTAACAGAGCAAGACCCTGTCTCAGAAAAAGAAAAATAAAAATTCAGATTCTGATTCAGTAGGTCTGGGGTGGGTCCTGAAGCACTGCATTTCTAACAGTCCCCAGGTGATGCTGCTGCTGCTACACTGGACCAAACTTTGAGTGGAGAGCCTGCAAAGATTGCTTAATTTCCTCCCTTTCACATTTTCTCCCTATTACCTCTCCTTCCTTCCCTAAGGGCTTAATTTCTTAGGCCATCTTTATCATCATTGACCTCTTTTGTCTTCTGCTTCCTCCCTTCAACAAAGCAAACATGCTCAAACTGCTGCACTTGGAACCAACTATAGATGTCAGTTCATCCATTCATTTGGCAATTATTGAGCTCCTACTTTGTGCCAGGCACTGTGCTGCATATGTGAAAGGATGAAGTCCCAAAACCAGTGGGACAAGGCTGCGGGCAAAACAGTACTGCTGCTCTTGATTCATCTCTGTGTGCAAACGCAGCAGTTGGCCTGCCCTCCACTTTATTCCACAGAGATCGGAAGGCATGGGTGAGAGTGTGCTGATGGCTGCACAGCTCGGTAAATTTACTAAAACTCATCAAACTCTACACGTAAAATGGGTGAATGTTACGGTATGTAAATTGCTTTGTGGCTTAATTGCTTCTCAAGTCCAGTCTGGAAGTTACAGCTTTTAAAGAATAGAGTAACTATTTTTTCGCGTTGTTTGCACAGGTATATTTTCTCCTCCACTCTGCTAACAGACAGCAGAGGTGACGCAGAAGTGGAAAATGTTTGGGGCTTGAACAGCTCTCAGGTTTCCCCTTTGGTAAGCTCCAGCTTCTCAGCAGACTTGGACTGTAGATCAATAAGCCCAGATTTCCAAGGTGACCATAAATGAGGCTTCTGTTGCTGAGAGCTAATAGCGGAAGTGTTTGCATGCCAGGCCCACTGTGTCTAGTGCCACCACTGGGCAGCAACCTTTCTGACTCAGCTGTAGTGGAAGCAGAAACAGCCATAAAGAATCCTGGCAGCCTGACTTGCTGCAGCCAGCACTCATCCAGCCAGTCCTGCAACTCTTCAGACTGTTACCAAGCTGGGACCTCAATCTGCTTCTGTCTTTTCCTGCAATCATAAAAAACGTCTCAGAGAGGTTCAGAAGCCAAGACAGAGAGATACAATGTTCTATCTTCCTCTTCTGCTCCCCCAAACACCCCGACCATTTAGGTTTTTACATTTTCTTCTTTATACTTATCTGGACTTTCTCATTCCTATAAAGACTAAGTGATGTTAAATTTGTTTTTAATTTAAATAAAAGATAGTAGTACTCGTTGCCACCAGTTACAGCTTGCCTTTAAGAGAAGTAGCTTCAGGTATGCCCTGAAAGGGTTCTGCAGCGTATATGTGGTCATAGGCTCAGAGAACAGGCTGTTGAGTGGTGGTGTTTTTAAACTGGAGTTGGGGGTCTATGAAGAGGAAGGAGAAGGAATTTGTCCGAGTAGCCAAAGGGCAACCAAATGTGTAGAGTGTAGGTGGAAACAGAAGCAGTAGTTTTTAACTTGAGACCAAGGTCATATGCCTGGCTTATAGCTGGAAATGGGGAAATGGCTTTCCTAGGCAGTATATGTGGCATTGGGGTTGGGAATATGGGCACTCAAGCCAGATTGCCTGAGTCCAGATTCCATTCTGCCTTAACTAGATATGTGACCTTGAGTAAGCTACCTACCCTCGGTTTCCCCAGATGCAAAATGGGAATAATAATTGTAACTATCCCCCTTGTAGTTAATGTCAATAAAATCAGTTAATACATGAAACTTAGAATAAGACTTCGTACATACTAAGTGTAACATTATTCACTGGGGCAAATAGGGAACTGATGGATTTGAGTGGGAAATAGAGAATTAATCTGACTTAAATACAGAGATTGTCTATCCATGATTTGTCTGTCTTTATAAAGTTTGAATCATAAGACACAGTGATACCGATGAGACATTGGCCTGGGAGCAGCAGGATTCTGGGTTTATATCCAACTGTGCTATCCCACAGCCATGTGACTGGACAGGGCACTTTGCCTCTTTGCATGTTAGTTTCATCAGCTATGAAATAAAGAGACTAGAATACAGCATCTCTAATAGTTTATCATTCTCATATTCGATAGATCAATAAGCCCAGATAGTTCATTTACTTAAACTGAATCTGTCAGGCATAAGACCACCACCATGTGCTCTGGCTTTAGCTATGTGCAGGGACTGTTCTGAACATTTGATAAGTATCAACTAATTTAATCTTTACATTAATTTATGGCATAGGCTCTTACCACTCTTATATCACAGATGAAGAAACTATGACATGGAGAGATTAAATAGCTTGTTTAAAGTTGCAAAGCCAGTAAGTAGCAAAGCGGGATTCAGAGTTGAGCACTCTGGCTCCAGAGTCCATCCTCTTAATTGCCATGCTGAGCTGTTCCCTCTAGTGACTATATTCAGTTGCTAGTAACAGAAGTTAAGAGTAGCTTAAATAAGAAATGTATTTTTCTCTCACATTAAATAAGATTGGAGGTAGTCGATGTAGAGCTGTGTAGTGGCCTCATAAAGGCATCAGAGACCCTGGTTCTTTTCCTTTTCTTTGTCATGCCATCCTGGTTATAGTGCACCCATTCTCATGGTCATGATATGGTTGTCAGGGCTCCAGTCATTGTGACCACATCTAGGCAAGTGTCAGGAGTAGAAATGAGGAAAGAGCAAAAAGATATGCCCCTTTCCCGGTGACTTCACCTATATTATCAGCTATCCCTACCTGCATGGGAGGCTAGGAAATGTAAGTTTTCAGGTGGCCACACTGCCTGGAGTTCTGCTAGAGAAGAAAGAATGGATATTGAGAAAACAACTAACAAATTTTTTTCCGCCACATTGAGGAACCAATGTGTGGGCTGTGCTGAAAAAGGGGGGCCAAGACTGGATACAGTGACTACACCTGTAATCCCAGCACTTTGGGAGGCTGAGATGGGCGGATCACTTGAGTTCATGAGTTCAAGACCAGCCTGAGCAACATAGCAAAACCTCGTCTTTACAAAAAATACAAAAAAATTAGCTGGGTGTAGTGGCGTGCCTGTAGTTCCAACTGCTCGGGAGGCTGAGGTGAGAGGATCACTTGAGCCCAGGAGGCAGAGGTTGCAGTGAGCTGAGATCATGCCACTGCATTCCACCCTGCATGACAGAACGAGATCCTCTCTCTACAAAAAGAGGGGGCACCAAGAGATGCAGAGAGGGTAAAGGCTGCATGACTACTCTCTCTGTAGGAGACCTTAACTCTATACATGGAGGCCCCAAAATGTTACTGTTGTTAAAAGCCAGGAATCCTTTTCTGGAGGTGCAACTTCTTGCCCTTTCTAATCCCTATCAGTCTGGTTTCTGTAGGATTTTGACACTAGAAAACCCTAGGCATATTTGTTCTAAGAAAATACTTACTTGAATTCAGTGAATTTACCAACAAAGGGAGCATTAGAGGATGTGAGGGAAGTCTGGAATGGTTGTATCACTGAGTGAGAGCAGCACAGATGTTTGTGGACCTAATGAGAATGTTACAGAAAAGACCATTTTTTAAAAGTTGTTTGCAGTGTCATTTTTATGATCTTGTGTACATTTTCCAAGAGATATGGCTATTCTCTAGGAGGGATATTTAGCACATGGCCCTCTTTAGCTTAGGGATTTAAATTAACATAGTAGAAATTATTTCAATTTTAGTCAAATAAACTAGAGAATATAACCCAAATGACTGAAAGGAAGAAATATAGAAAAAGTATATAAAATAATTTTATGCATTATAGAAGTTTAAAGACATAAAGTAATATTACTACATAAAATCTAATTGTTTTACTCCAGCTATTAATATATTTGTCTTTATAAAACACCACATTTATTAATTGCTATGTAACAAACTACCTCAAAATTTAGTGGCTTAAAACAAAATTTAATTATTATTGTGGTACATAATAATTTTTGCTTTCCTCATTTCTATTCCTGATACTTGCCTAGGATGTGGTCATGATGGCTGGGGCTCCAGCAGCTGTACTGTGACCATAAGAATGGTTGTGCTATAACTTGGGGTTGGCTGGGCTCAGCTAGGTGGTTTTTGCTTGAAGTCTCTCACTCAGTTGCACTTAGCCAGTGGCTAGGACTTGAATTACCTGAATGCTTCCTCACTGATGTCTGGTGTCTGGGCTGAGAATACTCAAACAGCAGGGGCTCCTCCTCTCTCTAACTCTCCCTCTTTCCACGTGGTCTCTCCTGCATGACAGCTTTAGGGTAACTAGACTTGTCACAGGATGGTTCAGAATTCCTATAGTACACGCAGAGAGAAACAGAGGCCATATTATCTTTTATTAGCCAGTCACATAGTACCACCTCCACCACATCCTGTTCATTGTGCCTGTCACAAAGAACCACCCACATCTTGATTGGGGTATGGGCAGGGTTCTAGGAGAGCACATTATTCTTGTGGCCATTTTTAGAAAATACAATCTGCCACACTCCAGAAGCACCAGTCTGCCTTATTATCACAGCTTCTCATTTAATTCTCCCAGCAACCCTAGGAGATTATATGAGCTTATTATCCCCATTTTCCAGAAGAGAAAATTGAAGATTTTTATGGTTAAGTCATCCTGCTAATGAGTAGCAGCTGGTTTCAACCCCAGTTCTGTCTGCATATAAAGGATTTAACTCAGTCAAGGGCACATGGTAAGCAATCAGTATGTGTTAGCTAACTACTACTACTTCCGCAAAGATTAAGGAGAGTTTAGTTAATTCTACCAAAGTTGTCAGAGTTGACTTCCCCAAATTAGCTGTTAGCTTTGGCAGGCCTCATCCCACCTCCTGTAGTCTGCCAATGTTATAAACTTGGGCCTTGAAGTCATCCTGAAACTGATTTTATTTTACACATGGTGGTACTTGTAACTGTTAGTTAACAAGCAATAAAAAGATAATAATAAGGCGTGATACAGATTTCTCAGGATTCAAAGGCCATATACCTTCCCTTCTATTTCTTCCCTAAAACCTTTAATTCGTAACCTTAGGTATCCTATAATTTGCTTCAATTAATGTCAAACTTAAAAGATAGGTGAAAATCCAGTTAAGGGAGTTCTTTTGGATTCTGTGTGAGTTAAATCAAGTCCTTCTTCTATAGCAGGCTAATTCCATGATGAAGCTGTGCTCATAGGTTTATTTTTGCCTAGCCAGGTAGCTTTTCCTTGCCACATGCCATCCTCTTTCTCTTTGACTGTCATCCTGAAAATGTGTTCAGTGTTAAGAGGATTTGATAACAATGTCTGGGTATCTCCGTAACGTAGCCCAAATCTAGTACCACTATTAGGAAAATAATGTAAGCCATATTGATCACCCAAATCTTATTCATTTGAAGGATAATATAATTATTACTAATTATTGCATGTTAGGAAACATACAGTCATTATTCTATCCCTTTAAGGTTTTTTGATTTGTAAGTTCCCTTGGGTAGAAGAGTATAAAACAAAAGACAAGACTTTATCATGTTTAAATAACATGATTTTCTTCTTTGGTGTATACCATACTATGTAGGAGACAGGGAAAACACCAGGTTTAACAGTCCACAAGCCAGATAACCATGATGAGTTCTAAAGATTTTCTCTTTGTTTTAATGCTCTGCAGTTTTGCCATGACAAGGCTGGATATAGATCTGTTGTTGTTCATTAGAGGATTTATATCTCTCTTCAACTCTGTAAAATTATCAGCTGGGGGTGGTGGCTCACGCCTGTAATCCCAGCACTTTGGGAGGCCTAGGCGGGCAGATCACAAGGTCAGGAGATTGAGACCATCCTGGCTAACACGGTGAAACCCCGTCTCTACTAAAAATACAAACAATTAGCCGGGTGTGGTAGTGGGCGCCTGTAGTCCCAGCTACTTGGGAGGCTGAGGCAGGAGAATGGCATGAACCCGGGAGGCGGAGCTTGTGGTGAGCCAAGATCGCGCCACTGCACTCCAGCCTGGGTGACAGAGTGAGACTCCATCTCAAAAAAAAAAAAAAAGAAAAGAAAATTATCAGCTGTTATCTCTTTAAATATTGCCTCCCTCTCATTTTCCATTCCCTTGGAGATTCTATTAGATGTGTGTTGGATCTGCCTTATATCTGTATGTCTGTTAACCAATTTTTTCATATATTTTATTTTTTAAATCTCATTGGTGATTTCCTTGGATCTGTCATACATTTAATTCTCCAGTTATGTCTAGTCTATCATTTAACCTTTAACCTTTCCATTGAGGTTTTTCTCTTTTAGCAACAGTGTTTTTTATTTTTATTATTTATTTATTTATTATTATTTTTTTTTTGGTGAGACAAGGTCTGGTTCTGTCACCCAGGCTGGAGTGCAGTGGCATGATCTTGGCTCACTGCAACATCCACCTCCCAGGCTCAAGCCATCCTCCCACTTCAGCCTCCCAAGTAGCTGGGACTACAGGCACCTGCCACCATACTCAGCTAATTTTTATATTTTTTGTAGAGATGGGGTTTTGCCATATTGCCCAGTCTGGTCATTAACTTGTGAGCTCAGGCAATCCACCCACCTTCGCTTCCCAAAGTGCTAGGATTACAGGCATGAGGCGCCACACCCAGCCTAGTGACTGCATTTTTCTTTTTTCTAGAAGTTCTGTTTGGTCTTTTTCTGAACTTTTCCTGGTCTCTTTTTTCATATTCCCTATTTATTTGTTTTTATCATGGATTGTGTACCTTTTATTTATTTTCTTCTTTTTTTTCTAGTTACATGGTTACTTAGGATTTTATACATTTTATTACCTCTCTATATTAACTTTGTTTTTTTACATTGTTTTATTATCTCTAATTCTTATTGGACTAATTCTTTTGTTTGATGCATAGTTTTCCCTTTTGGTGATTGGTTTCCTCATATGGTTTATAATTTTTTATTGTGAGCTCATTTTTGGCGGGAGTGGCCCATATGCCCTGATGGAGAATGTGTTGCTCCAGAGCAACTTTATGTTGGTTTGTCTGAGCTGTAGCAATTTGAATAATCTTGGACTGGCTTTTAAGTTATTTTCTCACTTTGAAGCACATACAGTCAAGGAATGTACATTTGTAACTTATACCACGTGTGGTGCAAGCCTAGAATTTCCATTTCTCAAGATGACTTTCTTTCCCATGAATGGCCCTAAGCTGATAGTAAGTTTCATTCTGCCTCTCTGGATAGCTTGCAGCATTTTTCTAAACTCCCTTTCATAGACGGGGTAGCTTTTCAAGGCTCTGGATGATATGCAGGTGGCATATCCAGAATCTTCCTTTGCCCTGGCCAAGGCCAGATCACTAATCTTGTGTGAGCTTTGAAACCCCTTGCCCCCCACACATAGACCTATATGCAGTCCTAAAATCTTAATGGACAGTCCTACTGACAGCTGCCTTGCCACCTGCTCCTGCAATCACTCTAGCTTTGATTTTTCTCTTTCTTTCTGGCACCTGGTGTTCCCCTTTCTCTTTCAACAAGTTTTTGTTGTGCTTTCCTAGCACTTCCATATGTGTGTAGCAGGAGGGGGCTGAATGCCATCTGCTCTGTCTGCCATGTTGCTGTAAATCACAGTGAGATTTTGTAAGTATAACAGCTTCCATTCTGCAGTGTCTTGAGTTTGACTCTTAGATCCATCACTTCCTCACAGTGTTATCTTGGGCAAGCATCCTAACATTTCTGAGTTTCAGGAACAAAATAGAGATAAATGCTGACTTTTTAGGGTTGTTGGGAAAATTAAACAGATAATGCAGGTAAAACTTCTTGAAATTTCTTCTGGCACATAGCAAGTCAGAGGTTCTCAGTTCTGGCTAGGTTGGCTTCAGTATCCCCTGGGCAACTTTTCAAAATTACACATTTCTGGGCCAGAAGCAATGGACCACACTTGTAGTCCCAGCTACCCAGGAGGCTGAAGTGGAAGGATCACTGGAGCCCAGGAGGTCGAAGTTTGCCATGAGCCATGATCACGCCACTGCACTCCAGCCTGGGTGATAGAGTGAGCCCCGTCTCAAAAAATAATAAAATAAGGTAAAACACACACACACACACACACACACACACACACACATACACACAGAGATTTCTGGGTGCTACCCCTCAGCAGTTGTGATTCATTAAGTCTGAGATAAATCCCAGAAATCTGCATTTTGAAAAGCTCCACAGGTAACCCCGGTATGTCACCCAGATTGAAAGCGCTCTTAAAGTTATTCAAAAAATCGTAGGTAGTTTCATTGTTCTCAGATTTCTAAGCACTTCGAAGTCATTTATTTCTCCCACACTGATATTTTCATCTCAGATGTGGTGAAGCCGTAGAGAAAAACAAGCGTCTCATCACGGCAGACCAGAGGGAATATCAGCAGGAACTCAAAAAGAACTATAGCAAGCTAAAAGAGAACCTCAGGCCAATGATCGAGCGGAAAATTCCAGAACTGTACAAGCCAATATTCAGAATTGAGAGTCAAAAGAGGTAAGAACAGGGCAGAGGAGGCCTCTTCCTGGGGGATAAAGGGCAGCACATGGGACCCAGCACCTTGGGGCATGCTCTGCTGCACTTGGGGAGATGCAGAACCTCCAAAGGGTAGAAGAGGGTCCTGCAATCAGAAAGGCTATCAGAGCGTGATTCATTCTGCCGCCATCCTCCCCATCCTTGCTCCTTGATCTCTCCCAGACACCTTGGTGTTGGTCTTGTGCCCGGGTATTCCCAGGGCTGAAGGATGGCCTGTGTTGGTTCTTCTGTTTGGTTGGTTGGTTTGTATGTTTGAGTGTGAAGGGGTCCAGACCTTTCACTTATTATTTGCTGAGTTCTCCATGACTGATGTCCATTTCTACCAGGTAATCCACCCCCAACCCTTTCTAAAAGGCTAATCAATCTTTCTTGCTTCTGTATGCTCTCTTTCCCTCTCTTCCCTCTCTTTTCTTAATTTCAGGGACTCCTTCCACAGATCTAGTTTCAGGAAATGTGAAACCCAGTTGTCACAGGGCAGCTAAGAAAAACCATCTTCATTCGTGGAGACTGTGGCCCTGCAACTCTGCAGAAGGACTCGCTGGTACTTAAAAAATGGGACATTTGCCACCCAGGACCGACTGTATACTCCCTGATCAGCCAGCACTCTGGAAGCTTTGGGCTCCGAAGAACCATGGAATTATACCCAAATGGACTCTGACCAGATTTTTGCCATACTGGGGGGTGGCGGGATGGAGAATGGGTACTCAGGCATGACTGCGTATTTATTAAAGTGTGTTTTTTCACAATGTACCAAACAAGGCATAAGCAGCTTCTCCTGCTGACTGGCCAATCACTGCCCATCTGAGAGATGATTTCCTCTGGCCCATATTTGAATTTATTGGAGTAACTCAAAATGCCGGAGGAAAAATGGAAAAATTATCCACCAATCGATTCAAACTGAACTTCACTCTTTATAGGAAGGGAAGGTGAAGTTGTAGGAGTACAAAACATTTTCAATAAATCTGCAAAGGGAAGTCTTACTACAATTCTAAAAATCATCATGGTTGGAAATTTGGGAGTAGATTATTTGTGAACTTGTTACCCTTTTGGTAATGGTGGACTAATTGTTGTATAGTTATTTTTGTTTTATTATTACTATTACATTAAGTTAATTTAACATGCATTTATAGAGGAATACATTCAAAGCACTGATGTAGGAGATAGATACACGGTACTTGGAGCAGTCAGCCAAAAATCACAGATACTGCTTTCACTGAAATGGAAACAATTCTCCAACAATGCTTTGCTATTTTTCTTATGTCACTGTTGCATACTATCTATTTTTCTCCTCTCTGGGACCAAGTTTCTTTTTATAAAGCAATAATATCTCTGTTTTCCTTTTAGTACATTGTGCTCTCTGTCAGCATATGTATATTAGCTACAAAATATATTCAACTTTGACTTCTTTTGACAATGTGCTTTAGGAAAAAGAGAAACAAAGACATTATTTGAGAATTAAATTATATATTTTTAATATGACTGATGACCTTGACTGATAATAAAGATGTAATAAGAATTGCAAGCTAAATGTTTCCCTTTGCAACTCATGTTTTGTGTTTTGTTTTGCTGACAACTCATAATGTTTTGTAAAGCCCTTCAGAGAGAAGACAGATGCATGCATCATCCTGGCCTCCATCAAATAACAGTATCCACGGTGGCACCTCTTCTGCAATGTTTAACCCTGGTAGTCATGAGCGATGATTTAATTCGGATATTTCAGAACTTTTTGTTTATCCCATCAGGTATGCATGAATTTATAGACTGAAAGAGGACTTTAAAAATAATAATTAAAATTCACCAGTTTAAGTGCTAAACTTTTTATTTTTTAGGTATTTGGGGAAGAACTCTTTTTAAAGTATATTATACACCTAACTGCTTTTTAAAATGAGTACACATGACATATTTTAATTCCATATGTATCCCCCTACTCTTTGGGAGACACTGGGTTGAGACCAAGGTCAAAAATCATTGTAACTGCCCTCCAAATCATCTCCGTTCCATGAGGAAGATCATATACATGTGTAGTAGCCACAGTACAAAACAGACTAGAACAGAGCCCATAGCATGTAACCTTTTCCTGACTAACTCAAGGATGGCCATTTATACCAACACCTATTGTATTAGACTCTGCCCTGTAACAATAAGGGTTAGATGCTAAGTTATGTAGTCCTGGACCTTAACTCTAATAGCCATTATAACCCTAGTAACCTAGAATATTCCTGATTAAATATCTCCTGCTTTTAGATACCTGGGGTCCATTTGGGTTTGTTTTTTACAATCTCTTTTGTACCACAGTAGGTACATTTGCTTCATGAGTGCAGGAACACGTTTACTGCTGCATTCTTATCCCCTAGCCTCACACTCCAACACACAAAAGATAACCAATAAATATTTGTTGATTCACTAAATGAATGAATGATGAGTAGACCTGCTTCTAGAAGTGCACTGCCCAATAAGAAAGTAATGCAAGCCACATATATAATTTTAAAAATTCTAGTAGCCATATTAAAAATAATAATAAGCCAAGTGCCGTGGCTCATACCTGTAATACCAGCAATTTGGAAGACCAAGGCGGGCAGATCATTTGAGCTCAGGAGTTTGAGACCAGCCTGGGCAACATGGCTTACCCCATCTCTACCAAAATTATAAAAATTAGCCAAGTGTGGTGGCATGTGCCTGTAGTCCCAGCTACTCGGGAGGCTAAGGTGGGAGGATCGCTTGAGCCCAGAAGGTTGGGGCTGCAGTGAGCCATGATCGTGTCACTGCACTCCAGCCTGGGTGACAGAGTTAGACCCTGTCTCAAAAAATAATCATCATCATAAAAAGAAACCAGCAAAATTAACTTTACTAGTATATTTAACCCAATATATATAAAATATTATTTCAATATGCTGCCACTATAAAAAATTATTTTACAGTTTTGTTTTTGCATATTAAGTCTTCAAAACTCTGATGTGTAGTTTGTACTTACAGCACATTGCACTTAGGACTGGCCACATTTTAAGTGCTCAATAGCTAGATGGGGCTACTGGCTACCATACTGGATGGTGTCATTCTAGAAGCTTTCGGCTTCTTTAACTTGATGCCTCTGATTTGTGGGCACAGAATATAGATAACCAAAGAAGTGGGAATAGTGTCTAAAGTAAGAATGACAGGGTATGATTGAGAGCCCCATGAGCTTACCTAGGAGAGAGACTTGTTGGGTTGGAGAATAAGGATTTGTCAATATTGGCTCTAGCTGTTCACACTCTTTCTGGGCTAACTCCCAGATAGTTTCTCAACTCCAGATAGTCAAGTGGGGAGCATGGCTGCACTTTTTAAAGTGATGGCATAAAAAAAGATATTGAACGTTGGTCCTCTGATTATATATTCATAATGTAGTTAGAAAAGAAGCATTTTAAGAATCTCTAAGAGTAAAGCAAATTAGTACCTTTGTTTCCTGAAAATTAGAGAAACTTGATATGCCATGTTAGCCCTCTTCATTTTATTTGGAAAACTCTTCTGTGAAAGCTCATTAGAGAAAATCTTCTGATTAGCTTCATGCCTCCCCTCCTTCAGCAAGGTCAAGGGTGCAGTTGTCACTATCACAGAGGAACCTCACGAAAATTAAACATGAACATACTGCACGGATCTGATTGGGTTTGTCATGCCACACATGGTTTTAAATTCCATAATTCTACTCTATAAAGAGTGCTTTCCATGACAATAGATCTGTTTTCAAAAGAAAACAAAATTTAGAGTTGTCATTGGTAATTGTGGTTGCAAGTATGCTTTCAAAGACCAGGAACCTTTGTTTTGCTTTGAATGTATTTTTTTTTTCTTCTTTTTGAGATGGAGTCTTGCTCTGTTGTCCAGGCTGGAGTGCAGTGGCGCCATCTCCGCTCACTGCAAGCTCCACCTCCTAGGTTCATGCCATTCTCATGCCTCAGCCTCCCGAGTAGCTGGGACTACAGGCGCCCACCACCACGCCTGCCTAATTTTTAGTATTTTTTAGTAGAGACGGTTTTACTGTGTTAGCCAGGATGGTCTCCATCTCCTGACCTCATGATCTACCTGCCTTGGCCTCCCAAAGTGCTGGGATTACAGGGCGTGAGCCCCCACGCCCAGTCTTGAATGCATTTTTAAATGTTTGTTATCTCAAATGCTGTAAAACTATTACTGATTATGTATCATTTTGCAAACAAACAAACCTAAAGGTTATAAATATATTCTTAGAATTCAGGGTATGGCCGGGGTATGAACATCCTGTATATATTTTTTTGTGCTTAAAGCAATACTTCCCATTGCCTTAGATAGGTAGGGTTCAACTGGCAATTTTTTTTTTTTTTATAAGTGATAGAAAACCAAAGTCAAATTGGCATTTTTAAAGGGGGTGGTAGAGTTTAGTAGTTCACTTAGCAGAATAATTCAGAGATAGCATTGATTCAGACCCAGCTTGATTCAAAATCATGTCCTAAGTCCATTTTCCATCTCTGCTTCCTCTTGGTTGGCACTCACCCTCAGGCTTTCAGCAGTGCTCCCTGGAAATTCTGGGCTCATCCATCATGGCATTAGCAGCCCTGAGCTTCACAATCCCATACCACCACTCCCCACAAAGAAGACAGCTTCTGTGTCCCAGAATTCCCAGTGGAATTGCTTGGGTTCACTCTGATTAGAATGGCTCATGCTAACCAAGTTTCTTCCCTCAAGCTACAAGTTGGGTCAATACTGAAACCATATGGCTGACAATAGGGGGACTGGGAGTTCCTTGGAGAATCAAGAAGGGGAAAGACAGTTAAACCACAAGGCTCACTCTCACTACAGGAGATTTTGCTTTAAAGCAGATGCAGTCAGAAGAAATTTATGTAGAGGCAAAGGTTACAATCTAATTCATATAATATTCACCATCGCTGGCCTTGTAGGACCATCCCCAGTAGAGGATTTGCAATATATGAAGAAGGAAGACTTGGGGTTTAAATCCTGAAGAAGAAAGGGAATTGGAATAGATGGGTGGGGGAGGGAATGTCTTGCTGTACCAGTAATTCATTTTCTGGAGTGTCTTACCAAAAATGGTGCAAACGACTGGGAATCAAAACTGGAGAGCTAGATGGAGTTGGGGGGCGGGAGTGGGAGAAAAATGAAGGCAACAGAAAAATAGAATACAATTACATTTCAACACAGAAAGCTAAGCATCAAAATTGTGTCTTTTCTCATCATTGTATCCCTGGTACCTGGCCCAAAGTGGGTGTTCAATGAATGTTGATAAGTAACCAAAGTAATGAATGAAGGTAGCCATCAGTGATGATGTCTGCCAGACTGTTCCTTTTCCGTAGCTCTGAGGTAAAACCAGCTCCTAAAGAAAATTAGTCGACAAGGATCACTTGGTCCCATAGGAATGACTTTCCATTCACTCTTGACTTTTCCTATTATTAATGCATGGGCAAAATTTAAGAGAATGTTTCCCCTTTCTACTGCTTTCCCTCAAACCTAGATGATAGCTTCAATATTATTTTTATCTATCTATTTATTTATTTGTTTATTTATTTATTTATTTATTTTAGACAGAGTCTCACTCTGTCGCCCAGGCTGGAGTGCAGTGGCACCATCTCAGCTCACTGCAACCTCCGCCTCCCTGGTTCAAGCAATTCTCCTGCCTCAGCCTTCTGAGTAGCTGAGATTACAGGCGTCCACCACAACGCCTGGCTAATTTTTGTATTTTTAGTAGAGATGGGGTTTTACCATGTTGGCCAGGCTGGTCTCAAACTCCTGACCTCAGGTGATCTGCCTGCCTTGGCCTCCCAAAGTGCTGGGATTACAGACGTGAGCCAAGCTTCAATATTCTTAAACCCAACCTCACACAGCCTGATTTAAAAACTAAATTTCTGGCCAGGCACGGTGACTCATGCCTGTAATCCCAACCCTTTGGGAAGCCAAGACTGGCAGTTCGCTTGAGCCCAGGAGTTTGAGACTAGTCTGGCAAATATGTCAAAACCCCATCTCTACAAAAAATACAAAAACTCCCTAGGCATGGTGGTGCCTGCCTGTAGTCTCAGATAGTAGGGGGGTTGAAGCATGAATCCAGGAGTTCAAGGCTGCAGTGAGTTACGATTGTGTCACTACACTCCAGCCTGGGTAACAGAGTAAGACCCTGTCTCAAAAAACAAGCAAACAAACAAAAACAATCTAAATTTTCTGATCATCACTAAGTTTTTAATTATGAAATTACTGGAGGAAATGCAGCATTGCCTTGGTTGAAAACGATTTGGAGAGCTGTACACATTCCCGATCCCTAAGTCCTTGATGCTGCACCCATCTTGAGGAGCAGTGCTCTCTCTGGACTGCTGTTACTGAATCCAGCCCAGTTTCTACTTGATTTTTGTGGCATTAGCTTGGCAGCTAGTTTTTACCTTTACTATTTTTACCACATATTGGGAGATGACAAATCACTGGTTGCAAGGATAAGGGAGTGATTTTCAAGGCGTTATAGCTCTAAAAAACAATTGAGAAATCAGTTCCCTCATCACTTCCTTTATGCAATGAGAGAACACGACACGGATGAACAAATTGTTCTGTTATCCAACAAGATTATCAGGGTTATTAGTGAGATAATAAAAAAGTATGTGTGACTGCCAAAAGTCTCTAGACTAAGGACTAGAAGACCTGGTTTCTTATTCCTTCACTTTCTTGTCCTGCAATTCTGGCAAAGTTACTACACTGCTCTGAGCTTCAGGGTGTTTTCGCTGTGAAAGAGGGTAAGAGTTCCTCCACATTCTTCCGATCTAGTGAGGAAACCCAATGAGATAATGCATGGGAACGTGTTTTGGAAACTCAAAAGTGCTGCCCAAAATGTAAGGTAACACTATTTACAATAGACACTTCCAGAAAGTTTAGCCAACACCCCCACACATTGCATCTGCTTCTGACAACATTAATCAAAATCAGGCCAAAGGTGCAGGCAGGACAGAGGCCTGACTTACCAGAAAATAAATGTCTGGTCTATTCCACTTGTAGTGCCAGTTTACATTGTCTGGTGAGAGCCAGCGACCAGGGCCTCCAAGTAGGAGAAAGAAAGGGTATCAGTGGAACTGATGGGGTATACAGTGGCACCTGGAAACCCAACCTCGCCAGCCTTCCCTGTCTCCTGTGTGCGGCATGTTTGCAGTGCATTCCTTTGGAAGGTAAACACACGGAGTCCCGCAGCCCACCTAGCCTGTAAGTGCTCCCTGAGGGTGTCAAAGCACACGGGCTATCACTTGAAACAAAGCCACTGGGCAGCAAGTTTTCCCGTTAATAACCAGGAAGAAAGAGAGGACTTGGCAGCCATGACGGATCTGTAATAATTAAACTGACGTTGCTGTTTAGAAGCCTGGGGGTTGCCTGCAGCCTCCGAGGCTCCACTCCAACGGCTCCAACTCTGCAGGCGGGCCGTGAAGGTCTCTAGATGCATATTAAGCGAAAAGTTTCTAAAGAGGATCGCGTGGAACCCAACAATTGATTAAGACTCCCAATGACCCTAATCCAGCAAGAATTGAACTAAGAGCTCCCCAGCAAACGCAGCGCCTTAAACGGGACCTAGAGACAGCAAGCCCCGCCCGGGGCGGCGGGGAAGGCGACTGGGAGTGCGCGGGGGGGGGGGGGGGAATTGTGGGGGGGGGAGGGTCGGGGGGGGGGGGGGGGAGGGGTTGGGGTGCGGGCGGGCGGGGGTGGGGGGGGGAAGAGTTACTGCGCATGCGTCCGAGGGTGTTTCGGCGCATCGGAAGAAGGGTTCCAACTTATTCAGCAGCGAGTTTCAAGGAAACTAGCAAAGTGAGAGGATGCGCAGCGTAACTGAAGGACTCGGGGAGGCTGAGGGCTTTTTTTCTCAAAACCTGCGAAGCTCAGGGAAAGGAGTAGAAGTCGGAACCAAGTAAAGTAAAATCGTGGCAAGTGGGCATAGTCCTAAAATCTCCCTCGTGAGGCCTTTCCAGTTGGGAACCCAGAATGTGTAGCTCAACGTATGTTTGGAATGAATGGGTGAAAGGAAGCAGGAGGAGGAGGGAGTTCTAGCGAAGATTCCAGATGGAAGCAAGCCATCCCCTGCCTCAAGAAAACACCGCCACTCCAGTGGGAACGGACACGCGCGCACACAGCGAGGAGTGAGGTTTGAAAGAGGCTCCACCCTCCATTATACCTGTGCTCCACCGTGACCCCCAGCCAACTTTAATCTCCCATTCAGCACTTACTTCTGGAAGCTTCTTTCCCTCTCCTTCCCACCACTCATTGGCCTTTCACCCTCTAGTTTTTTGTCTGTGTATGGGACTGTCTCCCCCACGCCCCTTGACTGAAGTTCCTTGAGAGCAGCAACGCTCTTTTTATCAGGGAAGAGATTTGAAGATCAGGACATTCTTATCCAAGTAGATGCTAGCCACCTGGGTAGTCAAGACAGGGCCCTGCACAGTTAACGTGAATCTTGTCATAATGCCAGGGTTATTGTTTTGCAAGGAGCTGGTCATAGAACACTAGATTGCATTGTCACTGGGAAATAAACTCATTTTATTAGCTTGTTTCTCAGCTAGCTTATATAGAAATTTGCCACAGCTGTTACTGCTGGGAGCCTGCCCTGGATCTGATCATCAGTTATATCATCTCTTCCATCTGATGGACTGCCTTGCTTTTCACAGTTGGCAAAGCTGGGCCAAGGAAAGCGTTAGCGCCAGCTGAGTGGAACGTGTGATAAGGGACGGAGGAGGGGTGCTATGTACTGGAGAAAAGAGATGGGGTCTCCAGGACAGGGGTAAAGACACTAGACTGAGGGCACGAAGGAAGGAAACCATGAGGAAGTAGAGTAGGGAAGTGGGGAGCATGCTGACGAGAGAGGTCAAGAGATGGTGACCGCTCTCCTCTGCATGCCCCCAAGGAGATGGTAATGACATTCCCAAGTCCATATGGGAATCCCTGCTTCTGCGGGCCTCAGTCTGGCATCTTCTTTGGAGCGGGACCAAAGTAAGTAAGATAAAGTCACAATTTCTCATCCTTCTTCGCTCAACTTTTCTTTGAGGTGAATTGGCATTTTTGTAAAAGAATGCATTCTCTGCCAGGTGCGGTGGCTCACCCCTGTAATCCCAGGGTTCTGGGAGGCCAAAGTGGGAGGATTGATTGAGGCCAGGGGTTTGAAACCAACCTAGGCAACAGAGCAAGACCTCCATCTCTGTAAAAGAAATTAGCCAGATGGCCGGGCGCGGTGGCTCAAGCCTGTAATCCCAGCACTTTGGGAGGCCGAGACGGGCGGATCACGAGGTCAGGAGATCGAGACCATCCTGGCTAACACGGTGAAACCTCGTCTCTACTAAAAAATACAAAAAACTAGCCGGGCGAGGTGGCGGGCGCTTGTGGTCCCAGCTGCTTGGGAGGCTGAGGCAGGAGAATGGCGTAAACCTGGGAGGCGGAGCTTGCAGTGAGCTGAGATCCGGCCACTGCACTCCAGCCTGGGCGACAGAGGGAGACTCCGTCTCAAAAAAAAATTAGCCAGGCATGGTGGTGCATACTTGTAGTCCTAGCTACTCCAGAGGCTGAGGCGAGAGAATCGCTTGAACCCAGGCATTGGAGATTACAGTGAGTTAAGCGTTCTCCTGTACCGCCATGGTAGGTGGGTGTTGCTAGCCACATGAGGCTATGTGAGCCAGTCACCAAGGACTGGGGTGACTCCCCAAGCACAAGGACAGTAAGAATAAACCTCTGATTATTCACCTGCCCCCATCCCCGACTTCAATGAGAGTTAAACAGATATACCCTTATGTGACTGAAACAGAGGAGCCCTGCTCTCCTAGAGTCATATCCCCGCAGGCCAAGATACTGTCTTACATATAATTATTGGTGCTTCATAAATGGCTGATAAAGAAAAAACACTTCTGTCAGAGGATATACCCTACCTTATTCACAGCCTCTTATAGAGAGCTGGCCTGCCCACAGTCTCTGTAGAGGGCAGTTGTCTCTTCTGAGTGACCAGTTTCCCTGACCTCCCCTCAAGCCATGACTGACCAAGGAAGTCAATGTGACCACTGAGAAGCAAGGCGTAGCCTCAGATCCTGAGTTTCTAACTCTTTCCACTTTCCTAAGATGGGGTTATACCTCATTTCTGAGAGATGTCCAACCCTCTACCACATATTCCTCTTTTTATGAGGTCACTTGGGGAGGTATCTGCTTCTTAGCACCAGAAGAGCTCTCTCAGGACCCAGTTGCTGAAAATGCTGAAAGTAGGAAATGGAGGTAGAGTGATGGCCATAAAGATCTTCCCGCTCCGCCTCTCAAATCAGGGATGGCCTTGTGAATTGCTTTGGCCCATAGAATGTGGCAAAGTGATATCATACCAGTTCTAGCCTTGGTCTTAAGAAGCCTGCCAGCTTTTGCTTTCACTCCCTTGGAGCCCTGAGCTAGTAGTATAGAAGGAGATCCAGCTGCAAGGACTGGTTACACAATTTGCAGAGATTCGTGTAAAATGAAATGCAGGGTCCCTTGTTTTAAAATTGTTAAGAATTTTAAGGTGCTAACAACAGAGCACTACACCAAGCAGAGGCCTGATCCGAGCTGGCCCAGGCACCCCAGCCAGGCTTCCTGACACGTGAGTGATGCTGTCTTGGATTTTTGGCCCCAGTTCAGCTTCCTGATGGTCAGCATGAGAGCATGAACTACCCCAGGTGAGACCAGTAGAAGAACCCAGCCCAGATTACAGAACTATGAGCAAATAAATGGTTGTTATTCAAGTAAAGCTCACTAAAGCTCTTCATGACAAATGGGTGTAGTCCTGGCCGCTAAGGCCTGGGTTGGTATTTTATATAGCAATACATAACTGAAGCATGAAGAATAAGAGTTTGCAGTGAGTGGTCACCTGCCATATTCCAGGCCCTGTGCTGGTGCATTGCATGTGCTAGCTCACCTGATCCTCATAACACCTGCCGTAATTCCTTTCTACAGGAGAGAATACAGCAGTTTCAAGGACAAGGGATTCGTACCACTGCTCCTCACTCAATAAACAGCAGAGGCAGAATTTGAACGTGAGTCTGACTGATTCCAAAACCGATATAATATCCCTGCATTGAAACAAAGAAAGATCCAGGGAAAGTGCACACAGCTTAGAGACTATTGGATAGGGGTCTGATGCAGTCTTTCCCAAATTTCCTCACAAATTTACAGTTGAAATATCAGGCAGAGAAATGATAAGCAGGTGGAAGACCCCTAATGGGACATCATCGCATCACAGCTCTGTGATCATCGATCATGATCGCTAGAGGGTGACCTAGAGGAGTCCTACAATAGGCTTTCTTGGGTTTTCTGACAGGTATAGTACTGAGAAAATTTGCTATGGTTAGCTATGGATATTCACCACTTATTTTTGTGTATATTATCCCCCAACAAACCACAGGCACCTGTGATCTTCTGGGCACATGTGCAGGAACTCTCTTCTACCCAGAAAGAACAAGAAATAATTTGTTTTTTTTTTTTTTAGATGGAGTCTCTCTCTGTCACCAGGCTGGAGTGCAGTGGCATGATCTCTGCTCACTGCAACCTCTGCCTACATGGTTCAAGTGATTCTCCTGCCTCAGCCTCCTGAGTAGCTGGGACTACAGGTATGTGCCACCACACCTAGCTAATTTTTGTATTTTTAGTGGAGACGGGGTTTCACCATGTTGGCCAGGATGGTCTTGATCTCTTGACCTCGTGATCTGCCCACCACGGCCTCCCAAAGTTCTGGGATTATAAGCGTGAGCCACCACGCCCGGCCAAGAATTAGTTTCAACATTAGACCCAGCCAGAGTTAATTAAGAAGCTTTCCCTACATGATGGCACCTCACAAGAAATACTTTCTATGTATAATGTTCATTGTCTTTACTTGTCTTCACCAAGCCTTCCTGAGTGTCATCAGTGGGTGAGTGAGTGCATGGCTAGGTGTCTGCCTATCTCTCTGCCCATGGTGATGAGCTCATCACTGTAGGTCAGCAATGACATCGAGTCTAAATGCTGATGGCCACAAGGAAAATGGTGACATTCCCTGGCTCAGAGGAAATGCTGGTAGGAAAGCCATGTGGGCTAGTATTTATAAGTACAAGCTCAGGGGTCAAAGATACTAAAGTTCAATACCTTGTCCTGTCTCTTACTAATGAGTGATATTGGACACACTGATTAATTTTATAAGTCTGTTTCTCACTTATCTATAAAATGAGATGTATGAGGGCTAAATGAAATGACGCATGTGAAAAACTGAACAAGGTGCCAGGCCTAGGACAAGGGCTTAATAAATGTCAGTGATTATTTTATTTGATGAAAAAAGAAGGTAAATATTCTTTCTTTGATGCCCCCTATCTTTTCCCCATGTCCTTTCTCTAAAAAAGTATATGTGTAGAATCTCTGTGTCTTCCCTCCACTCTCCCATTATCTACCACTTCATCATCCTCTCACTATCCATCGCCACTTTGCCTCATTATCTTTTCTGCATTTCTATCCTCCTCCCCTGAAATGGGGTTGAGCAGGAGATCAGAGGATGACAAAAGATGGGGAGACATTGGTGGCAGGGTGACATGGAGTGCCACAGGCTGTCTAGGCCATCTAGACTTTCCCTGAGGACTCTTCAGTATCTCCGATAATACCACTTTCTCAGGACTCCTCACATGGGGAGAAACCTTAGCAATCATCTGATGGTGTCCTTGTTACAGCAGATAGTCAGGCAGACAAGTGCAGTGCAGGAGAGGGCCCCCCACCCCGACCAGGAATGTCAGGTGACCATCAGGTGAGTCAGATGGTTGTTACACTGTCTCTCTCAAATAATAACTGGTTGCAGCCAGCACCAGGGAAAGGCAGTCTCCAAATAGATAGAAAAAACCTGAAAGTGATGATCAGCAGCTTCCCAATAAGATCTCAGGAACTGGGCGGGTGAGCTCAAGCACGTGCACTAAGAGGCAAAGTGGTGGAGTTTAATTGGTAAATGACCTTCCTGTGGGAATGCTACACTGGTAAAGGAAGAATGCCTCGAGAAAGCATCTGTACAATTCCAGCAAATACACTGTGCATACTCCCCTCCCAAGTGCTAGCAGGCCACTGCATGTGTGGACAGCCCACCCTGAGGGAAGAATTGGGAGAAGTAACCCAAGACCCTGAAAGTATGCCAGCCTATGAGACCCCAAGTCAAAGGTCAAACTGTGCACTTGATCTTTCAAGGTGCCCCCTTGGCCCTCTTCCAAATGTACTCTACTTCCTTTCATTCCTGCTCTAAAGCTGTTGAATAAACTTTCACTCCTGCTTGAGGACTAAACTGATTTTTTCTTATCTTCCAAATTCCTATCTAAGGGGTCTGGGGAGTCGTGCCCTACAGGCCAAAAATTCTCATCAGATGGGTTTTATTTAACCCTATCTATTGTGACTTTTTAGTCTGACTCTGGCATAATATTACATGACAAGAGAATCAAAATATTTTATCCCAAAACATGTTTCTTTGCCATATTTTGAAATGGCCCTGCAAAGCCATCCTTTGTGGGGGAAAATTTGCATCTGTGAAGAATTTCTGTTAACATAGCTAGATATTTTTCTTCCAGGCCCTCCCACCTGAAGAGATTAAGAGTCTAGCGCCTTTATGTATTTATTTATTTGTTTATTGATTTATTTATTGAGACAGAGTCTCACCCTGTTGCCCAGGCTGAAGTGCGGTGTTGCCATGTCAGCTCACTGCAACCTCTGCCTCCCGGGTTCAAGCCATTCTCCTACCTCAGCCTCCCGAGTAACTGGGATTACAGGTGCCTGCCACCACACCCAGCTAATTTTTGTATTTTTAATAGAGACAGGGTTTCACCACACTGACCAGGCTGGTCTTGACCTCCTGGTCTCACTGCGATCCACCTGCTTCAGCACCACCCACCCTGCCCCCGCGCCCCACCCTCCAAAGTGCTAGGATTACAGGTGTGAGCCACCTGAGAGTCTAGCGCCTTCTAAAGGTCTGAATAGGAAACATTTGTCATCTATTGTCTCTAAGGGCAGCCACTAAAGAAGAACCTTAGTCTCTACAATCTTTTATCTTAGCCTGAACATTTCCTTTCTATTAATCTCAGGTCTTTAGACAAACTCAACCAACTGTCAACCAGAAAATGTTTAAATTCACCTATAGACTGCCCTCCTTTGAATTGCCCCGCCTTTCTGGACTAAACCAATGTATTTCTCAAATGTATTTGATTGATGTCTCTTGCCTCCCTAAAATGTATAAAACCAAGCTGCACCCTGACCACTTTGGGCACATGTTTTCAGGACCTCCTGAAGGCTGTGTCACTCATATTTGACTCAGAATAAATGTCTTCAAATATTTTACACAGTTTGACTGTTTTCGTCGACACTGTCTAAACCTTGCCTCAGTCTCTCCTTTCTGGCTTATACTCCTCAGTCAAATTCTTTCTTCTGAGGAGGCAAGAATTGAAGTTGCTGCAGACTCATACGGATTCGCTGCTGTTAACATCCTGAACTATCATTTTATAGGTAAGAAAACTCCCGGGTGTGGTGACTCACACCTGTAATCCCAGCACTTTGGGAGGCCAAGGCGGGTGGATCACCTGAGGTCGAGAATTCAAGACCAGCCTGACCAACATGGAGAATCCCCATCTCTACTAAAAAATACAGAATTAGCCGGGTGTGTTGGTGCATGCCTATAATTCCGGCTACTCGGGAGGCTGAGGCAGGAGAATTGCTTGAACCCAGGAGGCGGAGGTTACAGTGAGCCAACATCCCGCCATTGCACTCCAGCCTGGGCAACAAGAGCAAGACTCTGTCTCAAAAAAAAAAAAAAAAAATTAGAAAACTGAACCATAAGGTCCTTAAATGGCCTCTCCACAGTATTAACCAAACCTGAACAAGATCCCAGGTGTTAAGGCTAGGAGCGGTGGCTCACGCCTGTAATCCCAGCATTTTGGGAGGCCGAGGCAGGCAGATCACCTGAGGTCAGGAGTTCAAGACCAGCCTGGCCAACATGGTAAAATCCTGTCTCTACTAAAAATACAAAGATTAGCCAGGCATGGTGGGGTATGCCTGTATTCCCAGCTACTCAGGAGGCTGAGGCAGGAGAATCACTTGAAACCGGGAGGCAGAGGTTGCAGTGAGCTGAGATCATGCCTCTGCACTCCAGCCTGGGCAATGGAACAAAAGACTCCGTCTCAAAAAAAAAAAAAAAAAAAAAAAAAAAGTCTCAGGTGTTCTGGATTCCCATCCAAAGAAAAAGGGAAACCCAACTGCCTGTTTCCCTCTCAATCTCCTGTCTTCCCAAAGCACTTTGCCTTCTTTCCTGCCCAGCTGTTGAAATAACAAACTGTACCAAGATTTTGTCCATGATGGACTCTGTTCGCTGCACACTAAGATATTTATCCTCCTGGTCATCAGTAGAAATATTAATAAATAATATTGGTTGCCATTTATTTAGCAGTATGTTAAGCATCCATATGACTTAATGGATGTTTTTCTAGCTGTGTTTTAAAGTTTTAAGGTTGCAGCATTTGAATGAATGAATGGCTTCTGAGCCCAAGTGAGAAAAAGCAAATAAGATACAAATGGGTTTTCTAAACAATTTTTCTCCCTGAAATTAGCTCTGCTACTTTGCACAAGTCTCCTTTTCTAAGCTCCCACTTCTCATCTGTTCAATGGGGATATGAATATCTACAAGGTTATGGTAAAGTTTAAAAGCACATTTGTCTGATAAGTAGCCAATAAACAATCATTACTGTCATTACCGCAGTTGGCAATTTGGGCAGGGCTTGACAGGGAGTTTGGGTGACAGGCGATGAAGTAAAGGACATTATGGAAAGCTTGAAAGAATGTAATAAGGATAATATATTTTAAATGTTTTTTCTCTTTTATATTTTGTGAATGACTTTTACCCTAGTTAGCCTAAGGTAATTCTTTTTTTTTTTTTTTTTTGAATTTTTAAATTAATTAATTTTTTAATTGTAATAGGTTTTTGGGGAACAGGTGGTGTTTGGTTACATGAGTAAGTTCTTTACTGGTGATTTATGAGATTTCAGTGCACCTATCACCCAACCAGTGTACACTGTACCCAATACGTAGCTTTTTTATCCCTCATCCCCCCCACCGTTTCCCCTGAGTCCCCAAAGTCCATTATATCATTCTTATGCCTTTGCATCCTTATAGCTTAGCTTCCAATCACGAGTGAGAGCATAAAATGTTTGGTTTTCCATTCCTGAGTTACTTCACTTAGAATAATAGTCTCTAGTTCCATCCAGCTTACTGCAAATGCCATTATTTCATTCCTTTTTATGGCTGGGTAGTATTCCATGGTATATATACATATCTATATCTATATCTATATCTATATCTATATATCACATTTTCTTTATCCACTTGCTGACTGATGGGCATTTGGGCTGATTCCATATTCCCGCAATTGCAAATTGTGCTGCTATAAACAGGCGTGTGCAAATATCTTTTTTGTATAATGACTTCTTTTTATTTTTTGAGACAAAATTTCACTCTTGTCACCCAGACTGGAGTGCAGTGGCACAATCTTGGCTCACTGAAACCTCTGCCTCCTGGGTTGAAGAGATTCTCCTGCCTCAACCTCCCAAGTAGCTGGGATTACAGGCACGTACCACCATGCCTGGCTAATTTTTGTATTTTTATTAGAGACAGGGTTTCACCATGATGGCCAGGCTGCTCTTGAACTCCTGACCTCAAGTGATCCTCCTGCCTCAGCCTCCCAAAGTGCTGGGATTACAGGCATGAGCCACTGCCCTCTACCGCTGACTTATTTTCCTCTGGGTAGATACCTAGTAGTAGCATTGCTGGATCAAATGGTAGATCTACTTTTAGTTCTTTAAAGAATTTCCACACTGTTTACCATAGTGGTTGTATTAGTTTACATTCCCACCCACACCGTAAAAGTGGTCCTTTTTCACCACATCCATGCCAACATCTATTATTTTTCGATTTTTGATTATGTCCATTCTTGCAGGAGTGAGGTGGTATCACATTGTGGTTTTGATTTGCATTTCTCTGATCATTAGTGATGTTGAGCATTTTTCTATATGCTTCTTGGCCATTTGTATATCTTCTTTTGAGAATTGTCTATTCATGCCTTTTGCCTACTTTTAATTTAATTTAATTTAATTTTTTATTGTACTTTAAGTTCTAGGGTACATGTGCATAACATGCAGGTTTGTTACATATGTATACATATGCCATGTTGGTGTGCTGCACCCATTAACTCGTCATTTACATTAGGTATATCTCCTAATGCTATCCCTTCCCCCTACCCCCTCCCCACAATAGGACCCGGTGTGTGATGCTCCCCTTCCTGTGTCCAAGTGATCTCATTGTTCAATTCCCACCTATGAGTGAGAACATGCGGTGTTTGGTTTTGTGTTCTTACGATAGTTTGCTGAGAATGATGGTTTCCAGCTGCATCCATGTCCCTACAAAGGACACGAACTCATCCTTTTTTACAGCTGCATAGTATTCCATGGTGTATATGTGCCACATTTTCTTAATCCAGTCTGTCACTGATGGACATTTGGGTTGATTGCAAGTCTTTGCTATTGTGAATAGTGCTGCAATAAACATACATGTGCATGTGTCTTTATAGCAGCACGACTTATAATCCTTTGGGTATATCTCCAGTAATGGGATGGTTGAGTCAAATGGTATTTCTAGTTCTAGATCCTTGAGGAATCACCACACTGTTTTCCACAATGGTTGAACTAGTTTACAATCCCACCAACAGTGTAAAAGTGTTCCTATTTCTCCACATCCTCTCCAGCATCTGTTGTTTCCTGATTTTTTATTGATTGCCATTCTAACTGGTGTGAGATGGTATCTCATTGTGGTTTTGATTTGCATTTCTCTGATGGCGAGTGATGATGAGCAATTTTTCATGTGTCTGTTGGCTGTATGAATGTCTTCTTTTGAGAAGTGTCTGTTCATGTCCTTTGCCCACTTTATCATGGGGTTGTTTGTTTTTTTCTTGTAAATTTGATTGAGTTCTTTATAGGTTCTGGATATTAGCCTTTTGTCAGATGAGTAGATTGCAAAAATTTTCTCCCATTCTGTAGGTTGCCTCTTCACTCTGATGGTAGTTTCTTTTGCTGTGCAGAAGCTCTTTAGTTTAATTAGATCCCATTTGTCTATTTTGGCTTTTGTTGCCATTGCTTTTGGTGTTTTAGACATGAAGTCCTTGCCCATGCCTATGTCCTGAATGGTATTACTTAGGTTTTCTTCTAGGGTTTTTATGGTTTTAGGTCTAACATTTAAGTCTCTAATCCATCTTGAATTAATTTTTTGTATAAGGAGTAAGGAAAAGATCCAGTTTCAGCTTTCTACTTATGGCTAGCCAATTTTCCCAGCACCATTTATTAAATAGGGAATCCTTTCCCCATTTCTTGTTTTTGTCAGATTTGTCAAAGATCAGATGATTGTAGACGTGTGGTATTATTTCGGAGTGCTCTATTCTGTTCCATTGGTCTATATCTCTGTTTTGGTACGAGTACCATGCTGTTTTGGTTACTGTAGCCTTGTAGTATATTTTGAAGTCAGGTAGTGTGATGCCTCCAGCTTTGTTCTTTTGGCTTAGGATTGTCTTGGCAATGCAGGGTCTTTTTTGGTTCCATATGAACTTTAAAGCAGTTTTTTCCAATTCTGTGAAGAAAGTCATTGGTAGCTTAATGGGGATGGCATTGAATCTATAAATTACTTTGGGCAGTGTGGCCATTTTCACAATATTGATTCTTCCTATCCATGAGCATGGTATGTTCTTCCATTTGTTTGTGTCCTCTTTGATTTCACTGAGCAGTGGTTTGTAGTTCTCCTTGAAGAGGTCCTTTCCATCCCTTGTAAGTTGGATTCCTAGGTATTTTATTCTCTTTGAAGCTATTGTGAATGGGAGTTCATTCATGATTTGGCTCTCTGTGTGTCTGTTACTGGTGTATAAGAATGCTTTTGATTTTTGCACATTGATTTTGTGTCCTGAGACTTTGCTGAAGTTGCTTATCAGCTTAAGGAGATTTTGGGCTAAGATAATGGGGTTTTCTAAATATACAATCATGTCATCTGCAAACAGGGACAATTTGACTTCATCTTTTCCTAACTGAATACCCTTTATTTCTTTCTCTTGCCTGATTGCCCTAGCCAGAACTTCCAACACTATGTTGAATAGGAGTGGTGAGAGAGGGCATCCCTGTCTTGTGCCAGTTTTCAGAGGGAATGCTTCCAGTTTTTGCCCATTCAGTATGATATTGGCTGTGGGTTTGTCATAAATAGCCCTTATTATTTTGAGATACATTCCATCAATACCGAATTTATTGAGAGTTTTTAGCATGAAAGGCTGTTGAATTTTGTCAGAGGCCTTTTCTGCATCTATTGAGATAATCATGTGGTTTTTGTCTTTGGTTCTGTTTATATGCTGGATTACATTTATTGATTTGCATATGTTGAACCAGCCTTGCATCCCAGGGATGAAGCCCACTTGATCATGGTGAATAAGCTTTTTGATGTGCTGCTGAATCCGGTTTGCCAGTATTTTATTGAGGATTTTTGCATCTATGTTCATCAGGGATATTGGTCTAAAATTCTCTTTTTTTGTTGTGTCTCTGTCAGGCTTTGGTATCAGGATCATGCTGGCCTCGTAAAATGTGTTAGGGAAGATTCTCTCTTTTTCTATTGATTGGAATAGTTTCAGAAAGAATGGTACCAACTCCTCCTTGTACCTCTGGTAGAATTTGGCTGTGAATCTGTCTGGTCCTGGACTTTTTTTGGTTGGTAGGCTATTAATTATTGCCTCAATTTCAGAGCCTGCTATTGGTCTATTCAGGGATTCAACTTCTTCCTGGTTTAGTCTTGGGAGAGTGTAAGTGTCCAGGAAATTATCCATTTCTTCTAGGTTTTCTAGTTTATTTGCATAGAGGTGTTTATGGTATTCTCTGATGGTAGTTTGTATTTCTGTGGGGTCAGTGGTGATATCGCCTTTATCATTTTTTATTGCATCTATTTGATTCTTCTCTCTTTTCTTCTTTATTAATCTTGCTAGCGGTCTATCAATTTTGTTGATCTTTTCAAAAAACCAGCTCTTGGATTCATTGATTTTTTTGGAGGTTTTCTTGTGTCTCTATCTCCTTCAGTTCTGCTCTGATCTTAGTTATTTCTTGCCTTCTGCTAGATTTTGAATGTGTTTGCTCTTGCTTCTCTAGTTCTTTTAATTGTGATGTTAGGGTGTCAATTTTAGATCTTTCCTGCTTTCTCTTGTGGGCATTTAGTGCTATAAATTTCCCTCTACACACTGCTTTAAATGTATCCCAGAGATTCTGGTATGTTGTATCTTTGTTCTCATTGGTTTCAAAGAACATCTTTATTTCTGCCTTCATTTCGTTATGTACCCAGTAGTCATTCAGGAGCAGGTTGTTCAGTTTCCATGTAGTTGAGCGGTTTTGATTGAGTTTCTTGGTCCTGAGTTCTAGTTTAATTGCACTGTGGTCTGAGAGACAGTTTGTTATAATTTCTGTTCTTTTACATTTGCTGAGGAGTGCTTTACTTCCAACTACGTGGTCAATTTTGGAATAAGTGTGATGTGGTGCTGAGAAGAATGTATATTCTGTTGATTTGGGGTGAAGAGTTCTGTAGATGTCTATTAGGTCTGCTTGGTGGAGAGTTGAGTTCAATTCCTGGATATCCTTGTTAACTTTCTGTCTCGTTGATCTGTCTAATGTTGATGGTGGGGTGTTAAAGTCTCCCATTATGATTGTATGGGAGTCTAAGTCTCTATGTAAGTCTCTAAGGACTTGCTTTATGAATCTGGGTGCTCCTGTATTGGGTGCATATATATTTAGGATAGTTAGCTCTTCCTGATCCCTTTACCATTATGTAGTGCCTTCTTTGTCTCTTTTGATCTTTGTTGGTTTAAAGTCTGTTTTATCAGAGACTAGTACTGCAACCCCTGCTTTTTTTTGTTTTCCATTTGCTCAGTAGATCTTCCTCCAACTGTTTATTTTGAGCCTGTGTGTGTCTCTACATGTGAGATGGGTCTCCTGAATACATCAAACTGATGGGTCTTGACTCTTTATCCAGTTTGCCAGTCTGTGTCTTTTAATTGGACCATTTAGTCCATTTACATTTAAGGTTAATATTATTATGTGTGAACTTGATCCTGTCATTATGATATTAGCTGGTTATTTTGCTCGTTAGTTGATGCAGTTTCTTCCTAGCATCGATGAACTTTACATTTTGACATGTTTTTGCAATGGCTGGTACCTGTTGTTTCTTTCCATGTTTTAGTGCTTCCTTCAGGATCTCTTGTAGGGCAGGCCTGGTGGTGACAAAATCTCTAAGCATTTGCTTATCTGTAAAGGATTTTATTTCTCCTTCACTTATGAAACTTAGTTTGGCTGGATATGAAATTCTGGGTTGAAAATTCTTTTCTTTAAGTACGTTGAATATTGGCCCCCACTCTCTTCTGGCTTGTAGAGTTTCTGCCGAGAGATCTGTTAGTCTAATGGCCTTCCCTTTGTGTGTAACCCGACCTTTCTCTCTAGCTGCCCTTAACATTTTTTTCTTCATTTCTACTTTGGTGAATCTGACAATTATGTGTCTTGGAGTTGCTCTTCTCGAGGAGTATCTTTGTGGCGTTCTCTGTATTTCCTGAATTTGGATGTTGGCCTGCCTTGCTAGGTTGAGGAAGTTCTCCTGGATGATATCCTGTAGAGTGTTTTCCAACTTGGCTCCATTTTCCCCGTCACTTTCAGGCACACCAATCAGACATAGATTTGGTCTTTTCACATAATCCTATACTTCTTGGAGACTTTGTTCATTTCTTTTTACTCCTTTTTCTCCACACTTCTCTTCTCACTTCATTTCATTCATTTGATCTTCAATCGCTGATACTCTTTCTTCCAGTTGATTGAGTCAGTTACTGAAGCTTGTGCATTTGTCACATATTTCTCATGTTATGGTTTTCATCTCTGTCAGTTCTTTTAAGGTCTTCTCTGCATTGATTATTCTAGTTATCCATTCATCCATTCTTTTTTCAAGGGTTTTAGTTTCTTTGCGCTGGTTACGTAGTTCCTCCTTTAGCTCTGAGAAGTTTGATCAACTGAAGCCTTCTTCTCTCAACTCGTCAAAGTCATTCTCCGTCCAGCTTTGATCCGTTGCTGGCAATGAGCTGCGTTCCTTTGGAGGGGGAGATGCGCTCTAATTTTTTGAATTTCCAGCTTTTCTGCACTGCTTTTTCCTCATTTTTGTGGTTTTATCTGCCTTTGGTCTTTGATGATGGTGACGTACTGATGGGGGTTTTGGTGTGATTGTCCTTTCTGTTTGTTAGTTTTCCTTCTAACAGTCAGGACCCTCAGCTGTAGGTCTGTTGGAGTTTGCTTGAGGTCCACTCCAGACCCTGTTTGCCTGGGTATCAGCAGCAGAGGCTGCAGAAGATAGAATATTGCTGAACAGCGAGTGTTGCTGCCTGATTTTTGCTCTGGAAGCTTCGTCTCAGGGGTGTACCCCACCGTGTGAGGTGTGAGGTGTCAGTCTGCACCTAGTGGGGGATGTCTCCCAGTTAGGCTACTCAGGGGTCAGGGACCCACTTGAGCAGGCAGTCTGTCTGTTCTCAGATCTCAACCTCCATGCTGGGAGATCCACTGCTCTCTTCAAAGCTGTCAGACAGGGGCATTTACCTCTGCCGAGGTTTCTGCTGCTTTTTGTTTAGCTATGCCCTGTCCCCAGAGGAGGAATCTACAGAGGCAGGCCAGCCTCCTTGAGCTGCAGTGGGCTTCACCCAATTCGAGCTTCCCAGTGGCTTTGTTTACCTCCTTAAGCCTCAGCAATGGCAGGCGCCCCTCCCCCAGCCTTGCTGCCACCTTGCAGTTAGATCTCAGACTGCTGTGCTAGCAATGAGGGAGGCTCCATGGGCGTGGGACCCTCTGGGCCAGGTGTGGGATATAATCTCCTGGCATGCCGTTTGCTAAGACCCTTGGTAAAGTGCAGTATTAGGGTGGGAGTCACCCGATTTTCCAGGTGTTGTGTGTCTCAGTTTCCCTTGGCTAGGAAAAGGGATTTCCTTCCCCCTTGTGCTTCCCAGGTGAGGCAATACCTCGCCCTGCTTCAGCTCTCACTGGTTGGGCTGCGCCAGCTGACCAGCACCGATTGTCTGGCACTCCCCAGTGAGATGAACCCAGTACCTCAGTTGAAAATGCAGGAATCACCCGTCTTCTGTGTCACTCACACTGGGAGCTGGAGGCTGGAGCTGTTCCTATTCGGCCATCTTGGGCGCGCCCTTGCCTCAGCCTAAGGTAATTCTTATGACTCAGGGAGGTTTGAGATTGTTATAGCAGGAATGCAAATAAAAAAAAATCTAGCTTTTGATTTCCAAATTTGAGTTCCTAGAATAACTGTCTTTAAAATTCAGAGGTTGGAGATAAAGAAAATGATTTTCTGGATTCCTATCACTTCCATTAAAATATCAAGGGTCAAAACAATGAACCTGAATTCTAAAGCTATTGGTAGAGAGAGATGATCTTTGAAGTAAGAGGTGTCCCTACTGCACAGAAAAGATGGGGTGTTTTTCCTTTCCAAACCAAGGGAATGCCAGGGAAAGAAAAGATAGAGATTGAAGGGGAAAAGTGAGTTTTATGTGTCTTGGCTTCTCCATTCAGGGCCAATATCACAAGTAGTAGATAAATTGAAAGAAAGGAATCCCAAAAGAGGAAAAAGACTGTGTCCTGCTCCTCAGTTAAAACTCAACAAAGGGACCCCCACCCAATTGGCCCATGCCAGTATGTAACACAGAAAGAGAAAACCAACAGCTTGGGCCTCTTGGCTTGGAGGAAGCCAAAGTGCAACTTTCTTCAGTCATACTACATCTAGGTTCATCTAGCCACCTCTGCCATGCTGCCCAAGTTCAATCCCAATGAGATCAAGGTCATATACCTGCCAGGTGCCCTGGTGGAAAACAGGGTACCGTGTCTGCCCTAGCCCTTAAGATCAACCCTCTGGACCTGTCTCCAAAATAAGTTGGTGATGACATTCCCAAGGCCACAGGTCATCAGAAGAGTCAAAGGATTACAATGAAACTGACCAATCAGAACAGACAGGCTCAGACTGAGGTGGTACTTTCTGCCTCTGCCTTGAGCATCAAAGCCTTCAAGGAACCAGCGACCGAAAGAGGCAAAAAATTCAAGCACAGTGGAAATGCCATTTTTTCATGAGACTGTCAACATTGCACGGCAGATGCAGCACCAATCCTTAGTCACAGAACTTTCTGGGACCCGTAAAGAGATCCTGGAGACTGCCCAGTCTATGAGCTGCAGTGTTGATGGGCACCAGCCTCCTGACATCATAGATGACATCAAATCAACAGTGGTGCAAGTAAATATCCAGCTAGCTATGAACTACGAGGGAAAAATTTCAATGAAGGATCATTTGACAACTAAAAATAAAAACACAGCATGATTATCAGATGTAGGGTCTACATGAGTGCTTTTGTGCCTCCTTGAAAAAGCCAGTTTCCCCATGCACAGATGTCAGTACTACAAGTCAACCAGGTATCCAGAGACATTGCTAAAAAATGTCAATACCAAACCTAATCACAGCATGAGGACCCGTATATGCAAATCTAAAGCCCACTTTCTCCTACTGCTCACTCCTAAAGCTCACTTTCTCACAACACTGCCACCCCAATATACCAAGAAACCATCTAGAAAGGAGGGCAGACAACAATAGCCACTTACCTTTAAAAACACAACCAAACTCTTTACACCAAAACTCCTTTCATATCCAGAGAGGCTAAAATACAGTTAGTGATGAATGTGGATGTGGAGCCAATGAGTAAGATTTGATCAGTTGTAGAAAACAAGTGAAGCCACGTATACTTTGCACAATCAAATGTCGTTTCCTAAGTTTTTGACCCCATAATGTGAAGAAAACAAATCATCCATAACTCTAGCATGCTAAATATCCATTAATTTTTTTTTTTTTTTTTGAGAGTTTCGCTTTGTGGTCCAGGCTGGGGCCCAGTGGTGCGGTCTTGGCTCACTGTAATCTCCACCTCCCAGGATCAAGCAATTCTCATGCCTCAGCCTACTGAGTAGCTGGGATTACAGCCACCCGTACATTTTTAAAATATTTCTTTTTCACTTGTCTTGCATAGGCATGATTATTGCAAATAACTGCAATACATATCATTCACAATTTTATATCATGCTCTTTGTAAAATTCATCAAAATTCCTTTTCCATGCTGCTGTGTGTTCTTCCTGGTTACCAATGTTAATAGATGTATAAGCTATTAGTCAAAACTCTTGTAATTGCAAGTAACATGAAGCCAATTCCAACTCAACTAAGGAAAAGGGGGATTTAATGGAAGAACACTGGAGTTGCTTATTAACCTACAAGAACCAGGCAGCCCTGGGGGCCTAAATGCAGGGGACAGGGGCTTGATGTCACCAGAGTTCTTCACTGCTCATTCTTCCTACAGACATCTCTACATAAATGTAGCAGGGATTTAGCCATGTTAGGTCATTTTCATTAGCCACATTTTCCAAATAGGGGAGGAGGGGCTGAGGGAGTTAGATGACTCACTGCAGGTGATTCAGCTGCTAAATGGCATTGACTTGAAAACCAGCATCTTGATTCAGATTGGTGGATCCATACAAATTGCAAGGGAAAAAGCTTTATATAAGTATGTAAGAATAGTCACATAGGATAAGAATATATTTGATTTTTGTGAGGACTACAGCTGAAGGAGAAGAGAAACATGCAAATGGGGTTCCATTCCCCACACTAGGGCAGCTTCTCTCATCTCAGAATGCCCACCTGGCATCTTCCTGACCCTTAAGGAAGTTCATAGCAATATTGTTTTCAGAAGTCGATATTCTCCTGTCTCTACTTGCAAGAAAATAACTGGGCTCCCCAGTAAGTATAATTGGTGTGAACAGTGATTTATTATACGCCCAGTTCTCCAGATGGCCTTTCATATGGAAATGATTTTTCCTGAAAACAGAAAAATATGGGGTTTTCCCCCCTCAGCAGGTTATAACAGGTTTACAATCCACTCCATCAAAACTAGAATCAAAAACTTTAACGGAGTTCCTTTAAAACAGAAACACAAAACACACGTTCCATCTGGTAAATAATTGCTGGAGTTGCATTCCTGTGCATTCGGGCACAAGCTAACTGCTGTACAGCATAAAACTGTGAAAATATCTAGGCTTAATGGGGCAACATGAGATAAGATCTACTTAGGTCTATCATATACTCAAATTGCAACCTTCTGGAATGCTGGTTCATGCCAGACTCTCAAATCATCCATAATCTGATGAGCTAGACAGATGTGTAAAATTATTCCAGGATATCTGAAAATCTCACATGTGAGTACAAAAGGCTAGGTGGACACGTGCAGCCCTTATTCTATATGAATGAAGCAGAATGTTTACCAAGAAGGTCATTTTCAGATGACCGTAGTTGAAGAACAAAGTCAAATGCAGTTCTAAGTTACATGTCCTCTGTCTAAATAACAGATTAGAAAGTATATCTAAAAAGGCTTATATCATCCTGTGGTGGAATACTTAAGAATGGGGAAAGCATTCAGCAGTAAAAAGTAGGTTAGCATAAGGATTTAATGTAGTTAGTGTGTAGCAGGTTAATTTCAGTAGATGACTCTAAGTCATGATTTTCATTCAGGAAGAATTATTTTAGTCAGCGTTCCACCAGTGGAACATACTTCCTCATAAGCTCCCTGCCTCTGAAAGTATAGGCAGGGGAGTCATGTATTAGAGATGTTGTGGGGAAGATCTACAAATTAGGGATCACACTCAAATTCCTTAAGGGGTTGGGCAGATAAATTGTGTAAAATGGTAAGGCATTAGAAAATGGACCGAACTGCAGAGGACTGGACAGGCACAGCCCACCTAAAGACATTCAAATTCGGTACAGATACTTCTTGGCTTACCGTGAGGCTACTGTGTCCCAATAAACCCATCTAAGTAAAAAATGCATTTAATACACCTAACCTACCAAACATCACAGCCTAGCCTAGCCTACCTTGCACATGCTCAGGACACTTACATTAGACTACAATTGGGCTACATCATCTAACATAATGCCTATTTTATAATAAAGTGTAGAATATCTCATGTAATTTATTGAATACTGAACTGGAGGTGAAAACCCGAATGATTATATGGTATTTGAAGTACAGTTTCTGCTGAATGTGTATGACTTTCACGCTATCGTGAAGTTGAGTAATTATAAGTCAAACCGTTGTAAGTTGGAGACTATCTGTATTTAAAAACAAAGCAAAACAAAACAAAAATAGACTGTTCTGGCCAAATAGACCACTTTGGAAGGATTTGACCTGTGGATCAAGAGGACATTTGCCACTCCTGGACTAGCAGATCCTTAAGCCTTCTTTGCCTGCTGAGTTCTGTGATGTGTATAAAAATAATGTACTTTTATCTGATAAGAGCCAAACACATTAACCTTTGTGGTAGGAGAAAGTGGAGTTGAACAGAAGTGTAGAATGTGGTCTCCATCCTCAGAAAACTCAAAAATACTTTAAAATAAGACATGTCTATATAAAGGCAGTCAACAATGGCAGGCAAAAAGCCTATGGCGGCTCAGAGGAAGCATTTCTAACTTTGATCTAGATAGGTTCAGAAAGAGCAGCAGAATAGGTGAGGCTTGAGTGAGTCTTAAAAGAACAAATAGGTCTGACATAGTGGCTCACACCTGGATCCCTCCTCAGGAGCATCATTTGAGCCCAGAAGTTTGAGGCTGCAGTGAGCTATGATCACACCACTGCACTCCAGCCTGGGTGACAAAGCAAGACCCTGTCTCTGAAAAAAAAAAAAAAGGATGAATGATGAATATTCAGCTAAATGGAGAGTGTAGAGGAGGATAGAGTTGTTAGGTAGTAACAAGACAAACAAGAAGCCCAGGGGCAAGGAGGAGGGTCATGCTTGGATCCCACTGAACCTCTCAACTTCTTCCTCAGATCCTAAAAGTGGCTTCCCATTACCTATTCTGTTCTGAGCCTCCTTCTCAGCCTCTGGACCTCTCCCTTCTTATGAAGTAAAAGCTTTCTTAGGGTCACAGTTCCCATAGCTGGGCCCTACCACCTGCAGTCAGAGCCCTTAGCACTCCCCTTGTATTCACCTGATCCATATCCCAGCCCCACTGCCTGTTTGCAGACCTGTTAACAGAGTCATTGGGCTACCTCTCAGACAATCATCCTTGATGCTAAATCACCCAAGCAAATGAATTGAATTTTCAAGTGAAGAGGGTAATCCTAAACACTTAATGATCAGAAGTGAGGAGGCACAAACTATTTTCGGAATTCGAATTTGTCTTTATTATGTGGTATACACCTTTGCTGGGGTACTAAGTGCCATCAATAAACAGCTAGCAGCAATTGATGGCCTACAACGTGCCAGAATCTGTGCTGAGCCCAGTACATGCATGCCCTTCCTCGCCAACTCAACCTCCAAAATGGGGCACATTATTTTCCCCTCTCTTGAGATAGGCAAACTGAGGCTCAGAGGGGTTAAATAACACATGCAAAGTCATAGGACTAACAGGGGCATGGATTCAAACCCAAGTCTTCTGTCTCCAAAAACTGACTACAGTCATATGTGGTTGACCGTTCCCACTTCATGTGATTGTACCATTCATATGGATGTGTAAATGCACACTCAACGGCCCAGAGTCACCTGCTGGCCTATCATCAGATGTAATCAGCTGCCATCTCCCAAACAACACACTCATTTGACGCATGAATTTGTATCGCTGACTCTTCAAATACAGTAGTCCCCCCTTATCCAAGGACAAAATATATTAAATAGAAAATTCCAGAAATGAACAATTCATAAATTTCAAGTTGTCCGTGTTCTGAGCAGCATGATGAAATCTTAGCCATCCTGCTCTGCCTGCCCAGGGCGTGAATCATCTTTTTGTCCAGAGTATTCACACTATAGAAGCTCCCCGCCTGTATATCACTTAGTTGATCTGTTGGTTGTCAGGTCAAATGTTGCAGCATCACTGTACATGCGTCCAAGTAACCCTTATTTTACTTAATAATGGCCCAAAAGAGTAATGAGGTCAGCATATTGTTTTATTATATTATTGTTATCCTTTATTATACCAAATTTATAAGTGAAACCTTATCATAAGTATGTATGTATAGGAAAAAAAGCATACTGTATAGAGGGCTCAGGACAATCCATGGTTTTGGGCATCCACTGGGGTCTTGGAACATATCCCCTGTGGATTAGAGGGGAGTATGATAATGCAACGTTCTCATCACATTTGAATCATCTGGGGGCACTAATAAAAAAGCACTGATGTCTTAACTTCAATCCCCACAGATTTAGATTTAATTGGTTTTGGTTTGAATCAAATATTGGAACTGTAGAGGAGCTTCCCAGGCGATCCTAATGTGTAGAGAACATAGACTGTGAATAGTGGCTAAGAGTGAGGGCTTAGAGTCTGATTTCTGTTACAATAGGCCAGCTATGACACACCTGTAAGTCTTAGTTTTCTCATCTATAAAATGAGAACTACAGAACTGTGTACTTTATAGCACTGATGCAAGGGTTAAGTTAGATGGAAACAATGGAATGCAAAAATGGTAAGGTTCCTGGTGCCACCTCAAAAGCCTCATTGATCCATAATGAAATGGAAGTTTATAGTCTATTAGGCAAACACCCATTGGTTACATGAGAAAATGTATTCTCCTGGCTTTCTGCTCAGACTTCCTGACACCTCAGGGTAGAGGAGAGGGCTGGACAGGCACTCTTGGCAAACTGCTGGCTCTTTCAGAGATGTAAAGGCAAAGGCCTTTCAGAGCCAGACAGCTGACATACAGATGTGAAGTAATGGGATAAGCTATCAGCGCTTTAAAAAAAAAAAAAAAAAGGGAGAGAGAGCAGGTGTGATTTGAAGAGAAGATACCCCATAAAAGGCATTAAAGTTCATTAAAAATAATAACAATTACTACCAACAGGTGCTGGCCAAACAGATCCATCTGTGCCCATATGCAGCAGGTAGGGTGTCAGTTTGCACCACCAGTAGTCACACCTTCAACTTTACAGATTCATTTCAGTGGCTCCTCCCTGCTTCTGTGCTTGTGAGCTGAGGGCAGCTACTTCCCCTTCCATTGGAAGCCAAGGGGTTTCAAGGACATGTCTGTGACTATGAAGAGACTTTCAGATGACAGCCAGATTTGTTACAGGCAGACAAGCAGTTATTTGTTTAAAAGTTACCACCCTACAGAGGGCCCATCTCTGTTTCAGGCTAGCTGTGTGGCCTTACCTAACTTCTCTGAACCATTGCTCACATGTAAAATGTGGAAAAAGGTATCCACTCCTCAGGGATGTTGTGAAGATTAAAAGAACAAGAGATGTAGAGATGTAGAGTGCTCAGCACAATGCCTGTGCTCTGGGAAGCACTCCAGATGTGTCTGCTTTTGTTGTGATTTTGCCATTCTTCAACAAAGTAAAAAGAGCCTCGAGTACTGTAAGCACTGTTTCTCCCCTTGCCCTGGAAAATCATTTAAATGACATGGTTCATTTTGATACATTACCTCATCCCTCCTTTGAAGCCACAGTCAAAAACATTGACAAACAAGTTAGAGAGAGATAAGGAGAGGCGAGATAAAAGATATAAAGTGACCAAAAAAAAAAAGGTAGAGAATTTGTTCCTTGTCTGTTCTCAAGGAGCACAAGTCTAGTGGCTTGCTGAATGGGGTATGAAGAGGTAACACAGTATACCTCCCTCGTCTATGGCCTGCGACGGCCCCACTGAGCAGTGGGCAGCACCCAGACAGAGAGAAGGACTTTCTGGATTTATCTGGGGGTAGTTACTCTCAATGTTTCCAAGAATAAGAATCCAGCATGGGAATCATTCCACCTTCATTGCATTTTGCTTTGTTTTGACATCCTCCATGGAGAATGCAAAAAAAAAAAAAAAAAAAAAAAAAAAAAAAAAAAAAAAAAAAAAAGCTAGGTTTCATAAGACATAAATGTATCAATGGTTTGGCCTATCCAGGCCCAGATTTGAGTTCAGAGAGGCCCTGGAAGCCTGGACTAGTCCTAGATCAACTTTGGTTCTTGGGCTTTAAGAAACAGCATTCATTCACCTGATTTTCGACTGGGGAACCACCCTCCACCCTCACTCTCAGTCACTGTGCTTTGGATGAAACTGACTTTATCCTTGTCTTCAGGGAGTGGGTGTGATATTCAGTCCTGGCCAATCAGAGCATCACATTCCTCTGACCCAGTGACACAAGGAAACTGTTTTTAAGGGCTTTGTTGAGGTACAATTCACATAGCATAAAATTCACCCATTTAAAGTATACAATTCAATGATTTTTAGTAAATTTTCAAAGTAATCACAAAAATCTGGTTTTTTAATATTTCTGTAATCTCAAAAAGATTTCTTGTGCCATTTGTAGGTACAAGGAAACTTTGGCAGAGTTATTGAGGGAAATTCACATGTTCCTTTTGTCTGGATCTGTTTGCAATAATGATTACAAGAGTCTGGAGCTACATAGAACCTGAGAATAAAGCAAAAACTGCTGAGTAAAGAGATAGGCTGGGCACAGTGGCTCACGCCTGTAATCTCAGCACCTTGAGAGGCTGAAGTGGGCAGATCATTTGAGGTCAGGAGTTGGAGACCAGCCCGGCCAACATGGTGAAACCTCATCTCTACTAAAAATACAAGTTAGCTGGAGGTGGTGGCGCATGCCTGTAATCCCAGCTATTCGGGAGGCTGAGGCAAGAGAACTTGAACCCTGGAGGTGGAGGTTGCAGTGAGCCAAGATCATGCCACTACACTCCAGCCTGGGTGACAGAGCGAGACTTGTCTCAAAAAATAAGAGACAGAGAGATGGATAGAAGCTGAAGAGAAGCTGAGTGTGGAGATCCCTGGTTGAGGCTCTGATCAAGCTGAACCTGAAGTCAGAGCTTCCCCTAGACTTTTTCAGTTACGTAACCTGAGAAGTTTCCCGTTGTCTTCAGCCAGTTTGACTCGTGTTTTCCATCTCTTGCAATGGGATGAATCTCACCTCACTCCAAAAATTATTGACCAGACCCTAAGGATTAGAATTGGAACCTTTATTGAGTATCAGACAGGAAGACAAATCTCCAGAACTGTTGTAATCAAAGGATTATATTACATATGATCATAGATGTCATTTTACAAAGGAGGATTCAGCCCTGCAAAAGTAAATTGCTTAACCAGGATACATAGGAGAACCTGAATAAGTCCTTGTAACTCTGAATTTGATTTTGTAACCTGAATTTGAATTTGTAACCCTGAATTTGATCCTGTCTTTCTTCTTGAAGTAATCATCATCATCATCATTGCCATTACCTCTTACAAAATGTTTACTATGTGTCAGACCTATGCTAAATATGTATTGTACAAATATTAATTCATCTAATCTTCACAACTACCTTATGGTGTAGATATTATTATTATTCTCATTTTACAGATGACGAAACTGAAGTCTACAGAGGTCACATAACTTCTCCAAGGTCATATAGCCTGTGAGTAGCAGAGGCAGGATTTGGATGCAGGCACACTGGCTGCAGAGGCCACACTCTTAATCCATGCACTGTACTGCCTTCTACAAATAAAAATTCATCTAACATAAGCTTTTAATCAGTGTTCCAGTGGTCTTCCAACTAGAGATACTACCTTTTCCTGAACTTATATTTCTGTCATTATAAAAAGACAAAAAACTAGCAAAAACCTCAAATATTTTCCATATTTTAAGACTCTTCAATTATATAAACAATTTTTGTCTGATTTGAAGTAGTCATAAACTTCTGTGCTTCTTACAACTTTGTTCTGCTCTTCTAAACGTAATAGAAATACAGTTTAATCATGGCAAAAGTCTAATTTTTATGTCTTCTTGCAGTAAAAAACTAGATGATTCATCTGCTTCATTGATATTTAATATGATATGGTAATGATATTTAATGTAATTTAATATGAAATTTTACATTTTATATCAGCCAACCCACAAAAAAGTAAGACCTGGAAGTTAACAGCCCACTTTATTGAGACAAAATGTACATATACAAAAAGTAACATAAATATGTCTTCTCTGATTTCTTGAAATCAAGTAAGACATACAAGATGCTTTGATATGGTTTAGCTTTGTGTCCCCACCCAAATCTCACCTTGAATTGTAAGAATCCCCATGTGTCTGGTTTCTAATAACTATTCAGCATGAATTGACCCTACATATGTTTTCCTGCAGTAATGTGTCACTAACTCAGAAAGCTAAAAAGAAAATAAAAAACAGTCAACATAAAAAAATTTTAAAAAATTAAAAAAAAATAAAAAGAATCCCCATGTGTCAAGGTGGGACCAGGTGGAGATAATTGAATCATGGGGGCGGTTTCCCTCGTGCTGTTCTCATGATAGTGAGTTCATTCTCAGGAGATCTGATGGTTCTTTAAGGGGCTTCCCCCTTCGCTTGGTGTTTATTCTCCTTCCTCCTGTCATGTGAAAAAGGATGTGTATGCTTTCCCTTCCACCATGATTGTAAGTTTCCTGAGGCCTCCCTAGCCCTGTGGAATGGCGAGTCAATTAAAATTCTTTCCTTTATAAATTACCTAGTCTCAGGTATTTCTTCATAGCAGCGTGAGAACAGATTAATATAACACTTCAAAAGCTCTGAAATGCTATATAAATGCAACATGCTATACTCTCCAAGTTATTTTCATACACATTTTTCTTTCCTTTTTTTTTTTTTTTTTTTTTTTTTTTGAGGCACAGTTTCTCGTCACCCAGGCTGGAGTGCAATGACGCGATCTCAGCTCACTGCAACCTCCGCCTCCTGGGTTCAAGCGATTCTCCTGTCTTTGCCTCCTGAGTAGCTGAGATTACAGGAGCCTGCCACCATGCCTGGCTAATTTTCATATTTTTAGTAGAGATGGGGTTTCACCATGTTGGCCAAACTGGTCTCGAACTCCTGGCCTCAGGCAATCCACCCACTTCAGCCTACCAAAGTGCTGGGATTACAGGCGTGAGCCACCACACCCGGCCTCACACACATTTTTCTCACTTGATCGTTCGTAAGAGATGTATTTGAATGGGGATGATCAGGTGAATAAACATTGTTTTTTTTTTAAGGCAGTGCCATGGATGGATTTCATTTTTATGTGAAAGAAAGATATGGTGAAAATGGTCTTCTAGGAAATTCAGACAGTGGGTATATACAAGATGGTTGAGGAGGAGAGCTGTAGGCACAGAGAACAGCTTAGAAGACTGCTCCTGCAAATACAGACAGTTCCCAACTTATGATGGTTTGGCTTATGGTTTTTCAAATTTATGATGGTGTGAAGGTCATACGTGTTCAGTAGAAACCATACTGCAAGTACCCCTATAACCATTCTGTTTTTCACTTTCAGTACAGCATTCAATAAATTACATTAGAAATTCAACACTTTATTATAAAATAGGTTTGTGTTGATGATTCTTCCCAACTGTAGGCTGACGTAAATGTAAATGTTCTGAGCAGGTAGGCTAGGCTAAGCTATGATGTTTGATAGGTTAGATGTAAGTGCATTTTCAACTCACAATGTTTTCCATTAACAGTGGGTTCATTGGGATATCATAACCTCATCGTAAGTTGGGTATCAGTACCTAAAATGTATTTGTTTAATATAGGGAGTCTGTACAAGTTACTTGGGATTGACTTGGCTCCTGGGGCAACAGAACTTTGTTCTAAGTTCTAATGCCATTGTTAAAATAAATGGGTCATCAATAGGTCACTAGAGATCATTGAGCAGCTGCCCTACTGGGAGTGGTAGATAACTAGAAAACAGCAGCATGAAGTGTGGATTATAGTACCTAATGGTGGCACCTGGGCAAATTATTCTAGGCATGTCTGCTCAGACCTCAAATGATGGAGGTGGGTTAGAGTTGGGCTTCCCAAATCCTCTGTCAGTGATCTCTTACTGCAGAAGGCAGCCTGGTACCCACAAGAGTCTAAGACACAGCATCCGCAGCTCTTTCCAGTTTTCTCTTTAAAATTCCTGTGGAATTGTGTTTCACTCCCTAAGAAAGTATATGTCTGCCTTGGGGTTATGTGAAAATTTGACAAGAAGTAAACACCTTCCCTGTTCAATATAGGCCCCACCTTCCCCAGCTCTCATTTCTAGGTTTCTTGTTCTTTGGTACATATTCATTCTATGAGGAGAGGGTCAGCACGGCTACTAACTGCACACAAACTTAGTATTAACTGGTTTATCTACTCCATGAATCCCTACAAATATGGGAGCATGTTGGGCTGTGGTTCTTGGGTAATGTGTGTGCATTTTGACTAAGGCTGAGGCTTCTGCTGCAATCAGTGGTCTAGCCTCACAAAATATTCAGTGTGGTGGGAATGTGTGGCTCAAGAGGAGAGGAGGAGCTTCTGGAGAAGGAAAGGCTTTGGAGTCAGCAGGGATATTAGAGTCTAACAAGTAAAGCAAGTTTCTTCCACCTTTGTGTTCAACACTTTGTTGCTCAATCATGCTGGAAAAAAAGACAAAAAACAAGTCAAAATTTTCATTTGTCCTCAGATTATTTTATTCTAACTTGGAGACAGAAAATCTGGATTTGAACCTTGTTTCTGCCATTTATGAGTTGCTTGAACTTGAACACATCAACTCATCTCAGCTCCCTCAACTGCAAAGGAGCAGTTACGATAGCATCCTTCCTGTCTCATTCACAGGGTTACCGGGGGAATGAATCAGCCAATGTAAATAAAAAATGCTGCATACAGATAGTGTCAACTGTGACTGTCTTGTAAGAGTGAAGTGTCAATAATGACTGCCACTTTCATTTGGGGTCAGGATTCATTCTTACTGCCGCCTGTTATCATGTATAATCTCAAGCAGTGTTGTTTATTATTCTAAGAATGACATAGCTTTTGGGTCTGTATTTTACAAACCAAACGTTGTAATTTTAGGGATAATGGAATATTAGGGGCATAATGTGGAAAGTTCAAGACTTATGGTCAGTGGAGAGATAGTTTTAAAAAAAAGTACTGGGCTAGAAGTTAGGAGACTTCACCTAGTACCTCAGTGATCTGGAGTCATCATGGCACCATGCTGGGCCTCAGTTTCCTTGATCTGTAAAATGAGGATGCTTGATCCATTATTTCTTAACTGGGAGGAGTTTTGGAATCACCTGGAAAATCCCCAAAGGTAGAATTTTTTTGTGTTTCTTGCTGTGTTTCCAAAGCCTGGAAAAGTACTTGATGTGGGGAAGGTACTCAATAAATACACTCTGAAATCCTTATGCAGTTTGGGGTAGAGCCTATATGTGTATTTTGGAAAGGCCCTCCTGATCTATTTTGCCAACTGCCCCTGGCTAATAACCACCAAGAACCACTAAACTCAACAATCTCCAAGGTCCCTTCACATACAGTTGCCACATTTAGCAAATAAAAATGCAGAGCATCCAGTCAAATTTGAATTTCAGATAAACAATGAATAATGTTTTAGTATAAGTATATCTCATGCAGTATTTGGTTGCTGCAACTTAAGTAAACATAACCAGATAAGGCTTCTGCTTAGACTGATAGTTTGGGCCAGAGAGTGGCACCTTGAAACTGGCCCAGATTTGAAAATCAGACAGAGATAATCTTCACTGGGCTCCACAACTACAGTATTTACCCTGGAGGGTTAGTGTAAGTTATTAGAGATAATAGAGGTATGATGCCCAGCACTTAGCAGGCATTTAATAAAGCTTAGCTATTATTACTATTTTTTATCTGCTCTGTGGGGTTTGAAGAAAAATAATAGTATCAATGAGACTGTTATTGGCAATACTGTTTACTAGTAAATTGGCACTCTGAAATAATCAAGATTATAGTTAACAGTTCTAGGTAGAGCATGGCAAAGTTAGATTGAATGCTGACCTTGTATTAAACAATACCTCTATGTCTGGGGGAACAAAACCATACTAAGTACAGATCATCCAGAATAAATAAAGGAAGGAAGTTATTTCATTTCATTCACTATGAAATGTCATTTGCGTAACTGACTTTTTTGACGTTAAAGATAAATATTTGTTCAGGTTTTATAGGGTCACTGTATGGAGAAATAGGCTATTACTTGGGTAGCGGAAATACTTCAATACTGACCAGGTTTTTCTGACTTCTAAGTTAAAGACATCTTCTTCTAGAGTTTTAGTTGTTTCTAGACATTTTTAATACATCTCCACTGGTTAAACAAATAGCCAGGGATGGCGGTTCACACCTATAATCCCAGCACTTCGGGAGGCCAACGTGGGAGGATTGCTTGAGCTCAGGAGTTGAAGACCATCCTGGGCATCATATGAGACCTCATCCCTACTAAAAATTAAAAAAAAATAAGCCAGGCATGGTGGCGCACGCCTGCCATCCCAGTTAGTTGGAGGCTGAGGTGGAAAAATCGCTTAAGCCCAGGAGGTTGAAGCTGCAGTGAGCCATGATTGTGCTACTGCACTCCAGCCTGAGAATAGAGCAAGACCTTGTCTCAAACTAACAATAATAATAATAATAATAATAATAATAATAATAGAGAAACATAGCAGTAAACATAAAATGTTCATTTAAAAAGTATCTCCAGAAAGATCTATTTGGACAAAATCTTTAGATAATTTAATTATCAAATTTAAAAAGAGATGGCTGGAAAATAAATTGACAAAGTTTCAACTGAGCAACTCTGATATTGGCAAAAATACTTCAAGCCCCCTATGTTTACTTCATTGCTTATTCAACACATATTTATTGTTGAGCACATATTATATACCAGACAGTGTGGTAAGTACCAGGGACTATGAGTAAACAAAACAGCAAAATTCCTGCTCTTGTGGAGCTTATATTCTGATATAGGAAAACAAATATAAACACACTAAATAAATGAATTAATTAGAATATACATAGCAATAAGTGCTGTGAGAAAAGAAGAGGAGAAAGAAGATGAGACTATGTGAAGGGCTAAAGTGGCTTTTTTTTTTCTTTTTGAGACAGGGTCTCATTCTGTTGCCTAGACTGGAGTGCAGTGGTACAACCATGGCTCACTGCAGCCTCAAACTCCTAGGTTCAAGGGATCCTCCTGCCTCAGTCTCCCAAGCAGCTAGGACCACAGGCATGTGTCACCACGCCCAGTTAATTTTTAATCTTTTTGTAGAGATGTGGTCTTGCCATGTTGTCCAGGCTGGCCTTGAGCTCCTGGCCTCAAGTAATCCTCCTGCCTCAGCCTCCCAAAGTGCTGGAATTACACATGTAAACCACCATGCCCACTCCTGGAGGGCATTTTTTTTTTTTTTTGAGACATTGTCTCACTCTGTCACCAGGCTGGTGTGCAGTGGCATGATCTCAACTCACTGAAACCTCCACCTCTGCCTCCTGGGTTCAAGCAATTCTGGAGGCTGAGGCAGGAGAATAGCTTCCAGAGTAGCTGGGACTACAGACATACGTCACCATGCCCAGCTAATTTTTGTATTTTTTAGTAGAGATGGGATTTCACCATGTTGACCAGGATGCTCTCAATCTCTTGACCTCGTGATCCACCCTCCTCGGCCCCTCAAAGTGCTGGGATTATAGGTGTGAGCCACTGCGCCCGGCCTGGAGTGCAATTTGGAATAGCATGGTGATAGTGGGCTTCTCTGGGGAGGTGACGTTTGTGGACAGGAGAGAAGGAAGGAGCATGCTGATTTGGGGCAAGAGAAGGAGAACATCAAGCACAAATCACCTAAAGCAGGAGTGATATGGTTTGGCTGTGTCGCCACCCAAATCTCATCTTGAATTGTAACTCCCACAATTCCCACATTTTGTGGGTGGAACCCAGTGGGAGGTAATTGAATCATGAGGGTGGGTCTTTCCCATGCTGTTGGCTTGTGATAGTGAATAAGTCTCATAAGATCTGATGGTTTTAAAAACGAGAGTCTCCCTGCACAAGCTCTTTCTTTGCCTGGTGCCATCCAAGTAAGACGTGACTTGCTCCTCCTTGCCTTCTGCCATGATTTTGAGTCCTCCCTGGCTACATGGAACTGTAAGTCTACTGAACCTCTTTCTTTTGTAAATTACCCAATCTCGGGTATGTCTTTATCAACAGCGTGAAAACAGACTAATGCAGGGAACATGCCTGAAGTGTTCCAGGAACAGCCAGGAGGCAATGTGGCTGGAGAGGAGAGTAGTAGGAGAAAAGTCAGTCATTATTGCCATCATAATTGTGACAAAGAACTCCACAAACCTAACTTCCAGTTTTGAGTCTTAGTTTATTTACTCTGTGACTGTAAGGATCCTTAACTACTTAAATAGAATGATAGTACTTAACTTGTAAAGCATGGATACTTAGAGATTTATTTCACAAAACTGACTAGAGAGAATCAGTATAGCTTAGCCATGCTGTTGGTACTTACGTGGATAGCTCTGGGTTTATATGCTGATTTACTTGCTAGATATGTGTCCTTGGGCAGGTTACTCAAACCTCTCTGTGCTTCAAGTTTCCTTTCTGTCAAATGAGGCAACTAATAAATGCATCCTTTAGAGCTGTTAAGGGTTGCCTGGACAACTGTGAGGCTGTCTGTTACAGACAGTCTCACATCACATGCTTAACATAATGATTGGCAGATAGAAAGTACTAAGTAAATATCATTATTATTATTATTTGAAAAGTTTAGGATTAAATATTTTGAAATATGTACTTAAATGTATATTTGAAATATATATTTAATAACCAAAACATGCTTTTGAGAAAAGATATCTTATTGTTTTTAGTAGTTATGGTGGCCAGATGTGGTGGCTCATGCCTATAATCCCAGCACTTTGGGAGGCCGAGGTGGGTGGATCACCTGAGATCAGGAGTTCAAGACCAGCCTGACCAACATGGAGAAATCCCGTCTCTACTAAAAATACAAAATTTGCCAGGCATGGTGACCCTTACCTGTAATCCCAGCTACTCGGGAGGCTGAGAGGCAGGAGAATTGCTTGAACTCAGGAGGCGGAGCTTGCAGTGAGCTGAGATCGTGCCATGACACTCCAGCCTGGGCTACAAGAGGGAAACTCCATCTCAAAAAAAAAAAAAAAAAAAAAAGAAAGAAAGAAAAGAAAAACAGTTGTGGCTTGGTAGCCGGCCTCCCTGTCTCTGAATATTCACATCCTTGTACAGTCCCTTCCCATATTGTACCAGGGTTGGTTTGTGCTACCATAGAATATGGCAGAAGTGATGGTATGTCACTTCTAAGATTCAGTTATAAAAGACATTGCAGCTACCATCTTGGTCATTCTTTTGGTCTTTCTCTCTATCCCTACTTGCTCTGGAGAAAACCAGCTGCCATGTCATATGACAGTTCACATGACAAACCTTTTGCCAACAACCATGTGAGTTACTGAGCCTCCTTAGAAGAGCCAAGAAGCCTTCTTAGAAGTGGATCCACCAGCCCTGGTCAAGGTTTCAGATGACACAAGCCCCCAGTGACATTCTGATTGCAACCTTACCAGAGACTGTGAGCCAGAACCATCCAGTGAAGCAGCTCCAGTTTCCTGACCCTCAGAAACTATGTGAAATGATAAACATTTATAGTCTCATGCTGCTAGTTTTGGGGTAATCTGTTTTGGTTTTGGTTTTGGTTTTTTTGGTTTTTTTTTTTTTTTTTTTGGAGATGGAATCTAGCTCTGTCACCCAGACTGGAGTGCGGTGGGGTAATCTCGGCTCACTACAACCTCCACCTCCCAGGCTCAAGTAATTCTCCTGCCTCAGCCTCCCATGTAGCTGGGATTACAGGTGTACACCACCACACCTGGCTAATTTTTGTATTTTAGTAGAGATAGGGTTACACCAGGTTGGCCAGGCTGGTCTCGAACTCCTGACCTCAGGTGATCTGCCCGCCTTGGCCTCCCAAAGTGCTGGGATTACAGGCATGAGCCACCGTGCCTGGCTGGTAATTTGTTTATGTAGCAGTAAATACTAAGAGTTTATATACATATTTTTTTTCTTTTGAGACAGAGTCTTGTTCTGTTGCCCAGGCTGGAGTGCAATGGTGTGATCTTGGCTCACCACAACTTTCACCTCCCAGGTTCAGGGATTCTCCTGCCTCAGCCTCCTGAGTAGCTGAGATTACAGGTGCACATAACTACACTTCGCTAATTTTTGTATTTTTAGTAAGAAGGGGTTTCACTATGTTGGCCAGGCTGGTCTTGAGCTCCTGACCTTATGATCCACCTGCCTTGACCTCCCAAAGTGCTGGGATTACAGGCGTGAGCCCCCGCACCCAGCCATACATTTTAAGTTTTAATAAACTTTTGAATATAAAGAATTTATTGGACTCAAGCCCAATTCTATCATTTTTGATATTTAAAGATCTCCACTGATCCTTGGTAGTTTACAAGCATTCATTTTTTTATGTAATTGTTATCAGCATATACCTGCTACTTCATATCTGATTTTTCCTCTTAGAATTATTCATGTGTACCAATAGGGTACAAGATTCTTAGCATTTATATGGCTGTGTAGCATTCTCCCGTTACTGTGTCACACTACCTCAAATAGTCCCTTTTGTACCTGGTTTGGTCTGTGTGATGCTAGAATATAGCAGAAGCGGCTGGGTGCGATGGCTCACGCCTGTAATCCCAGCACTTTGGGAGGCCGAGGCGGGCAGATCACGAGGTCAGGAGATCGAGACCATCCTGGCTAACACAGTGAAACCCCGTCTCTACTAAAAATACAAAAAATTAGCCAGGCATGGTGGTGGGCAACTATAGTCCCAGCAACTTGGGAGACTGAGGCAGGAGAATGACATGAACCTGAGAGGTGGAGCTTGCAGTGAGCCAAGATTGTGCCACTGCACTCCAGCCTGGGTGACAGAGTGAGACTCTGTCTCAAAAAAAAAAAAAAAAAAAGAATATAGCAGAAGCAATGGTATATCACTTCTGAGATTAGATTATACAAGACATTGCAGCTACCATCTTGGTCATTCTAACTTTCTCTCTCTCCCCACTTGCTCTGGGGAAACCAGCTGCCATGTCATGGGCAGTGCTATGGATCAATCCACATGACAAGCCTTTTGCCAACAACCATGTGAGTTGCTGAGTCTCCTTAGAAGAGCCAAGAAACCTTCTCAGAAGTGGATCTATACTGGCTATATAGCATCCTGCCCCGTTACTATGTGTCACACCATCTCAAACAGTCCCTTTTGTTGGAATTTAAATTCCAGTTTTTCAAAATAATAACTGGCACAATAAAAATAGTGCAAATTAGCTGGGCAGTGTACTGCAAGTTAAATAGACTAGCTCTCTTAGATACATAAAACAGATAATACAGAAAGGGCAAGTCCTCCTAAAGTACATAGACCGTGAACAAATATTGAACATATGCATTTGTTAAATAAGTGAGCAAATATAAGGCTAACCTAAGACAGTGAGTGCAAAGTAACTAGGTGAACTTACTTGTTTAGATAATAACTTTCTAGAATTCTGTGTGTTTCCTAGAGAAATACAGGAATGACAGCAGACGATAAAGCTTTGGAAAAATCTTTTTTTTTTTTTTTTTTTTTTTTTTTTTTTTTTTTTTTT